>NC_060148.1:131900969-132063469 GCF_021461385.2 Schistocerca piceifrons | reverse complement strand
CTAATTTTAGAAAATATTTTTAGTTTTCGTTTTTTCGTAGTGTAGTGATAACAAAAAAGACGACTGCAGGGGATAAAATGGCTGCAAACATCTTAGATAAAATATCTATAAACTAACACAGCACTTGAAAATACTAACGCGTCGTGTTTCTCATGCAAAAGCTGAACTGGCGCAACAACTTTACTATTTAAATCATTAAATGTTACCGCCCACTGTCTAAGAAACAATTACATTTATTCGGGAACGTTTCCTCTGCCACCGACCAGAGACGCCGATAGCAACCGCCGTGCTACTGCAGTAGTGACCGTAGTAGAATCATCCCGTGTGGATTGGCCTGTGTTTTCACTAAAGCTGCAATTTGTTTTACATTAATGGCAATTATTAGTTTGACAATCCGCCAAAATATGTAAGTAAGCAACAGGAGATAAGGCGAAGCCGCCGCCGGTGACTTCAACGCACGGTAGGGACGGTAACTACTTCCACAGCGTGTGTGTATTACTAAACGACTGAAATGCTCAAACGGACCCAGTTGCAAGTGGCCTATCTAAAAGCTTCCAGGAGTAACAAAAATGGTTTTCCATATTTCGTAAAATTATTGACCGCAATTAAAAATTTAAGTTGCTACCAGTAATCTGCTTATTACAGGAATAATCTTACGTAAGAAGTCAAGAATTGAAGTTAGAAACTGGGCGTATGTCTCCAGGCAGTGAGATGTACACACAATTTCATACAATTTTCAAACTTATTTTAGCTGTATCTCCCAGAAAATAATGAAAAACATTTAACAGTTACTACAATTTCGCTCTTCATGCAATACAACTTTACGCTTGAAATTTTAATTCTTTATTTCTTTACTACTAACTGTATTCACAACACGTTTTACGCCCATCTACACATACCACTGAATGTATCTGCAAAATTATATAATTTTACGACACACAGTTCAGTAGATATCACGTGCTGAACATTGAGACGCATGAAGAACTGGCTTTCCGTCACGTCGAAGCGCAGATTACCCGGACTATATTTGACCACTATGTTCTTTTTTAATCATTGCTACACAGCTAGCTTACACGAAAAGCAAAATTGAATGCATTTGTTCTCTGTAAGATAACGATCATCTAAATTACAGAACTGATATTGTAATTTGATTAACTTCTCATGGTTGGGATTCACAGACAGAATATTTCTTAGAAGACATCATAGTCGCCGTTCACTGTATTAAATATTATATTTATTATTACGATTGAAATTTCGGCCTTTGGGCCCTTAAGTTACACTGCAAAAGTTACCTAAACACAAAAAAAAAAAAATCACAAAAGTGAAGCACAGGGTGTATATACATAATTAAACAAAAATTTCATGAAGATAGTAGCGTAATTATAAAAATTGGTGAGAAATGTACATAAGTTACATTCTGTCTGAATATAAGACTATCTGACACGAGTACATGTCGTCGTGAAAATGCAGCCTTTTGACTGCTAGCGTCTTACAGATTCGATGAGTACGACACTTACTACATCGTAAAGTGTTCTTAAATATGTGCTGAATTGTCAATGTTACCATCGTTCTAATGATCTATCACAAATAAAAGCACAGGTGCACTGACGACATGTGGAGCTAAGTCTGTTGACGCGAAAATACATTTACTAAAAAGATACTGCCTGTGCACGTAGCAAAGACGGTGCACACCAAGGATACAACTTATAAGCTTTATATCGTAAAGTCTTTTCATCTGTCGACATTAATTTATATGACATTCACAGAGCCCTCACAGTACAACGGTACACTGGCGATATTCTGCGACCCGCATTACTGCCCTTCCTAGCAAGCCATCCCGGGCTCACGTTCCAGCAAGATAACAGCCACCCGCACACTGTGAGAGTTTCTCCTGCTCGTCTTCGTGCTTGCTGAACCCTGCCTAGGCCGGCAAGGTCTCAGGATCTCACCCCAGTTGAGAAAGTAAGGAGAGTTATAGGCAGGGCCGTCCAACCACCTACGCCGGGATTTTGACGCTCAAACACGCCAACTGGACAAATTTTTTTTTCCTCTTAAGGACGTCCAAGAGCTCTGTTCATCAATTCCAAGAGGAATAACAACTTGCACAAGGACCAGAGTTGGATAAACGCGTTATTGGTTTGCACAGTTTGTGAAGTGAAGAGGTGAAATAATGAATGTGGGAAAAATGTGGATTTTAGTGAAGTTGTAGTGAATTTCCTATCGTCATGCTACATTAGCAACGTCTCACCGCGACGCAGGTTAACTGCAAAACGTGGCCTGCCTCCGTGTCTGCAGCTCGAGACGTCGAGATGCAAAGTAGTTCCGGGTGCCTTACCAGACCGCGTTGTAATATTTCTGGCTTATTCAGGCATCATATTAGGCTGCAGGAAGCTGTTCCCAGGGCAGTGGAGATCCAAGAAGCATAGAGATGACGCAGTGTGGGATGAGGTACCGGTGACAGATGTTAGATTCGGTACCATTCCCGTGAGAAAGACCGCCTGCATGATGATGCTGCTCTGTGATTGGCTGCTGTGTTCGGCGGTAGGGCGCCAGAACGTTAAACTTGAGTTGCTATTATTAATTAAACCTGTCATCCAAATTACTTCATTTTTAAAATAAACATCTCTCAACAGCCAGCTATCAATTAGTAATTTCAAAATTATTAAAATCAAAGTACTACTAAAACAAAAGACTGACGATATTACTGCCGATGCGCTTCGGTGGCGTTCGGGTCACGCCTTGCTGGCTTGGCGCGCGAAGTGTCTCGGGCAGTCCGGCTCTCCAATTCTGACCGTCCCAGTAGACAGACATGTTGTCTGTTATAGCAGTATTCATGCAATTTTATTTACTACAGTTCCGACCGCCGCTAGGCACAGACATGTTGTCTGTAATCAGACATGTTGTCTGTAATCAGACATGTTGTCTGTAATCAGACATGTTGTCTGTAATCAGACATGTTGTCTGTGGCAGGATGTATTTCATCTTATTTTAGCCAGATATAATGACTGTGGAAAGATATGTTCAATACGTTGTGATCAAGAATAGTTTCTCATGTCTACATCAATAAAAACGGGAGTGGCATCCCAAACGAGTTATAGTTCATTCGTAGCAACAGTTCCTTGTGAAGTTAATTTCAGCCTCAAGGAAAAGAATCCACGACCTGCGTAATGTTTTCTGCGCTGGGGACATCATCATCTTCATGAAGACAGCAGGTTAGTGAAGTGTACAAGAACTAATGTGTTCCACACAGGGCAGTGGAAACAACTCTGCAGTAATGCAGAGGAGGTAAAGAACGTTGAAAGTATTAACACTATCTCACAATTATTCCTTTTTCTTGCCGTAGCGTGTACAAGCGATTTCGTGAATCACCACAGGCATGTATTTTCAGGAAAACTGTATGCGTTTCTTCATTCACTTTGCGATAGTTATGAATATGATTGTTCAATAAAAAAAGCACTCCGTCTTCATGCCACGAGTGCCCTACCGGGACCATCCGACCGCCGTGTCATCCTCAATGGAGGATGCGGATAGGAGGGGCGTGTGGTCAGCACACTGCTCTCCCGGTCGTTATGATGGTTTTCTTTGACCGGAGCCGCTACTGTTCGGTCGAGTAGCTCCTCAATTGGCATCACGAGGCTGAGTGCATGGTAAGTAGTCAAAAAATGAAAAACTACATCCAAATACAAGTTGTATTTTTAAAATCATAATGGCCATTCAGATGAAACCCGGTCACCAGTGTCAAGTAACGATTTTATTAACTCAAATAATGTAGTTATACACAGTACACATATTCAAAAATATGTCACCAAAACTGTTGGCACATTTATCCCATTGCCACACTAGCCGGTCGACTCCATCTTTGAAGTAGCTACTCGGCTGATGTCGGATTCGGGCCTGGATCCAGTCACACACTTCGTCGTCCGTTGCGAATCGTTGTCCGGCAATAGCTTGTTTCAGAGGTTCAAAAAATGGTTCAAATGGCTCTGAGCACTATGGGACAATATCTATGGTCATCAGTGCCCTAGAACTTAGAACTACTTAAACCTAGCTAACCTAAGGACATCACAAACACCCATGCCCGAGGCAGGATTCGAACCTGCGACCGCAGCGGTCGCGCGGTTCCAGACTGTAGCGCCTAGAAGCGCTCTGCCACCCCGGCCGGCGTTTCAGAGGTCCAGACACATGAGACTCACACAGTGAAAGGTCGAGACTGTACGGCGGGTGTTCCAGCGTTTCCCACCGAAACTGTTGCAGTGTCGTCTTCAACGCATTGGCCGTGTGTGGGTGGGGTATTATCATGCGGGAGAATAACGCCATTGCACAACGTGCCTCGGCGTTTCGACTCGATGGCTCGTCCAAGGTTCTGTAAATTGGCTTCATAACGCTGGGCGCTGATGGGGGTTCCCCGTTCCAGGAACTAGACAAGCAATGGGCCCTTGTGGTAAAGAAAGGACGTCATGACCTTACCAGAACTGGTGTGTACAGCCTTTGATTTCTTTGGAGGTGGTGAAGTCGCATGTTTCAACTGTTCGCTCTGACGCTTACTTTTCGGTTCAAAATGGTGACATGTTTCGTCACCTGTGACAATGCCCGACAGAAAGCCCGTATTCATCCTCACGATAACATTGCAGGTGACTCAGAGAGCGCCATTGGAGTATTGCGCTGTTCGGCGGTCAGCACTATGACTGTTGAGATGACCCAGTAACCGACGGATCTCTACCACGGTCATTCTCCGCTTCTGCAAGACTAAAGCATTCGCTTCCGCAACCACATCCGGTGTGATGACAGGATGAGCCTGTCCAGGACGAGCACCGTCTCCCAGTGAGTCGCGGACCTCAAGGAATCGTTTGCGCCATTCCACAACAGTTTAACGACCCAGACTGTGCTCACCGTACACAGCCTCCATCTGTCGATACATTTCACGGCCTCCGACTCCCTCCGCCGCCAAAAAACGAATCGCTCCTCGTCGTTCCTGCTTACTCGCCTGCATGTTCGGTAGTGGACGATAACCTGTGTGACCACCTTCTCTTCAGCGTGAACCACACTGGTGCTATGCAGCATCAAACGGTGCGCACGCGTCACTCTCTCTACCAACAGATGGCGCCACCGTCTCCGCAGTTACGCGGTGACATCTTACGTCTAAGGCTAAGGTAGACGCACTGACCACGTTTCATTTGAATGAACGTCATACACTATGTGATCAAAAGTATCCGGACACCTGGCTCAAAGCGTGGCGCCCTCTATCGGTAATGCTGGAATTGAGTACTGTGTTGACCCACCTTCAGCCTTGATGGCAGCTTCCACACTCCAATGCATACCTTCAGTCAGGTAGTGGAAGGTTTCTTGGGGAATGGCAGCCCATTCTTCACGGAGTGCTGCACTGAGGAGAGGTATCGATGTCGGCCGGTGAGGCCTGGCACGAAGTCGGCGTTTCCAAAAATCACAAAGGTCTTCTATAGGATTCAGGTGACGACTCTGTGCAGGCCAGTCCATTACAGGGATGCTACTGTCGTGTAACCACTCAGCCACAGGCCGTGCATTATGAACAGGTGATCGATCCTGTTGAAAGATGCAATCGCCATCCACGCATTGCTGTTCAACAGTGGGAAGCAAGAAAGTGCATAAAAACATCAATGTACGTCTGTACTGTGATGGTGCCACGCAAAACAACAAGCAAGCCCCCTCCATGAAAAACACGACCAGACCACAACACCAACACCACCGCCTCCGAATTTTACTGTTCACTACACACGCTGGCAGATGACGTTCACCGGGCATTCGCCATACCCACATCCTGCCATCGGATCGCCACATTGTGTACCCTGATTCGTCACTTCACACAACGTATTTCTACTGTTCAATCATCCAATGTTTACGCTCCTTACACCATGCTAGGCGTCGTTTGGCATTTACTGGCGTGATGTGTGGCTTATGCGCAGCCGCTCGACCGTCAAATCCAAGTTTTTTCACCTCCCGCCTAACTGTCATAGTACTTGCAGTGGATCCTGATGCAGTTTGGAATTCCTGTGTGATGGTCTGGACAGATGTCTGCCTATTACAGATTACGATTCTCTTCAACTGTCTGCTTGTACGCTTTTGCTCTGTACGTGTTCCTTCACGTTTCCACTAACCACTTGGAAACCGTCGACGTATGGATGTTTAGGCGTGTGAAAATCTCGCGTACAGACGTATGACACAAGTGAGACACCATCACCTGACCGCGATCGAAGTCCACGAGTTCTGCGGTGCGCCCCATTCTGGTAATGACTATTCAGATCGCTGATATGGAGTACCTGGCAGTAGGAGGCTGCGCAACGCAGGTAATATGAAAAAGGTGTGTTTTTGGGGGCGTCCGGATACTTTTGATCACATAGTGTACACGCGGTTTTTAAAAATATTATGTTAACCCTCAAGTGTGATATAAATTGAAGAATATAGGGACTGATGAAAAAATTAATAATTAGATTTGAACGGGAGTCGAACCGTCGCCTCATACACGTTCGTCTTACGCAGCTCGAGCGCCAACCACTTGAGCACCATGAACTCCGTACTGTCCGGCCGCTATACATCAGATACGTAACAGACGCGTTAAACATCTCTTGTGATTTTCTCGGAATTGCCAGACTAGTGCACCTTACTACTTGTTTTACTGGCCTATTAAAGGTGTACAAACGGCTGTGAGCAGTATGGGAGGTCGTCAGTCCCCTACAACTTACAAGGGAACCTCCCCATCGCACCCCCCTCAGATTTAGTTATAAGTTGGCACAGTGGATAGGCCTTGAAAAACTGAACACAGATCAATCGAGAAAACAGGAAGAAGTTATGTGGAACCGTGAAAAAAATTAGTAAAATATACAAACTGAGTAGTCCATAGGCAAGATAGGCAACATCAAGGAAAGTGCGAGCTCAGCAGCGCCGTGGTCCCGTGGTTAGCGTGAGCAGCTGCAGACCGAGAGGTCCTTGGTTCAAATCTTCCCTCGACTGAAAATTTTACTTGCTTTATTTTCGCAAAGTTATGATCTGTCCGTTCGTTCATTGACGTTTCTGTTCACTGCAATAAGTTTAGCGTCTGTGTTTTGCGACCGCACCGCAAAACCGTGCGATTAGTAGACGAAAGGACGTGCCTCTCCAATGGGAACTGAAAACATTTGATCGGAAGGTCATAGGTCAACCGATTCCTCCACAGGAAAACACGTCTGATATATTCTATACGACACTGGTGACGGCATGTGCGTCACAAGACAGGAATATGTTGTCGACCGACCTAACTTGTACACTTGGCGAATGGGTAAAAAGACTCTTCTACCTTGCTCGATTTAGGTTTTCTTGTAGATGTGATAATCACTCCCAAAAAAGTGATGAAACCGTAAGAGTTTGTCATATAAACTGAAAATAAAAAATTAAGATTTTGACTCGAAGGAAGACTTGAACCTAGTACCTCTCGTTCCGTAGCTGCTCTCGCTGACCACGAGACCACGGAGCAGCTTGCCTTCCACTGTCCCTGATGTTGCGTATCTTCGCATGGACTACTCAGTTTGTATATTTTACTAATTTTTTTCATAGTTCCACAGAACTTCTTCCTGTTTTCTCGATTGATCTGTGTTCAGTTTTTCAAGGTCTATCCACTGTGCCAATTTATAACTAAATCTGAGGGGGGTGCGATGGGGATGTTCCGTTGTTAGAACTACTTAAACCTAACTAACCTGAAGACATCTCACACACATCCATGCCAGAGGCAGCATTCGAACCTGCGACCGCAGCGATCGCGCGGTTCCCGACTGAAGCGTCATAGAACGCTCGGCCACTGCGGCCGGCAAGGCTGTACAAAGTTCGACGTAAGCCCGCGAGCCCAACTGGCGCGGCGCCGCCTCGTGAGTAGCCCGCCAGACAGTGTGGTCTGGCGCTGATCGATGATGGCGCCGCCGACTCGTGCGGCTTCCCTGCGCCCCCGCAAGGCCGGCCCGCCTGTGCGCCGTGACACCGCGCGGGATTACACGGCGCACCACGGGCTTCGCAGGCCTGCGGCGAGGTCGCTACGGGGCCGCCTGCGACTCACCGGCAGACACAGCCCGCACTTCCGCATCCGCGCTATCCCCAGAACTACGAGGGCAGTTCAATAAGTAATGCAACACATTTTTTTCTCGGCCAATTTTGGTTGGAAAAACCGGAAATTTCTTGTGGAATATTTTCAAATATTCCCGCTTCGTCTCGTATAGTTTCATTGACTTCCGACAGGTGGCAGTGCTGTACGGAGCTGTTAAAATGGCGTCTGTAACGGATGTGCGTTGCAAACAACGGGCAGTGATCGAGTTTCTTTTGGCGGAAAACCAGGGCATCTCAGATATTCATAGGCGCTTGCAGAATGTCTACGGTGATCTGGCAGTGGACAAAAGCACGGTGAGTCGTTGGCCAAAGCGTGTGTCATCATCGCCGCAAGGTCAAGCAAGACTGACTGATCTCCCGCGTGCGGGCCGGCCGTGCACAGCTGTGACTCCTGCAATGGCGGAGCGTGCGAACACACTCGTTCGAGATGATCGACGGATCACCATCAAACAACTCAGTGCTCAACTTGACATCTCTGTTGGTAGTGCTGTCACAATTGTTCACCAGTTGTGATATTCAAAGGTTTGTTCCCGCTGGGTCCCTCGTTGTCTAACCGAACACCATAAAGAGCAAAGGAGAACCATCTGCGCGGAATTGCTTGCTCGTCATGTGGCTGAGGGTGACAATTTCTTGTCAAAGATTGTTACAGGCGATGAAACATGGGTTCATCACTTCGAACCTGAAACAAAACGGCAATCAATGGAGTGGCGCCACACCCACTCCCCTACCAAGAAAAAGTTTAAAGCCGTACCCTCAGCCGGTAAAGTCACGGTTACAGTCTTCTGGGACGCTGAAGGGGTTATTCTGTTCAATGTCCTTCCCCGTGGTCAAACGATCAACTCTGAAGTGTATTGTGCAACTCTTCAGAAATTGAAGAAACGACCTCAGCGTGTTCGTAGGCACAAAAATCTGAACGAACTTCTCCTTCTTCATGACAACGCAAGACCTCACACAAGTCTTCGCACCCGAGAGGAGCTCACAAAACTTCAGTGGACTGTTCTTCCTCATGCACCCTACAGCCCCGATCTCGCACCGTCGGATTTCCACATGTTTGGCCCAATGAAGGACGCAATCCGTGGGAGGCACTACGCGGATGATGAAGAAGTTATTGATGCAGTACGACGTTGGCTCCGACATCGACCAGTGGAATGGTACCGTGCAGGCATACAGGCCCTCGTTTCAAGGTGGCGTAAGGCCGTAGCATTGAATGGAGATTACGTTCAAAAATAGTGTTGTGCAGCTAAAAGATTGGGGAATAACCTGGTGTATTTCAATGCTGAATAAAACAAACCCTGTTTCAGAAAAAAAATATGTTGCATTACTTATTGAACTGCCCTCGTAGTCGCAGCCCCCGACAAGGGCAGCTTTTGAACGGCGCCCAGGGAAACGGCAGCCAGAAATAAACACTTTTCAAAAATTGTTATTTCCATCTCGTGGACTCCGCTGCAGTCACTGAGTGCCGGTGAATGTAGAGAGCCTGTACAGGGAGAGGGTGGCCAACCGGACGATACGGCGGCCATTTTTCTGCCAAACTGCGGGCGGGACTTTTGAATGGCCACTGGAGGAGTACACACTCACCGAATCAAAAGCACAAGACAATATGACGAAATCGTTCGTTAAATGCCTTTCTTTACAGCTATAGTATACTCACAGTAGCCTACTACGTACAGCACAGCAAAACTTGATACAGTGGCTGTAAAAATTATTCGTTGCTTGCATTTCTCTCCTTTAAAGTTCGTTTACTAGACATATTGCAATGAAAGTAACGTAAATAAAACAAAATATAGTGTATAGCATTTGTTTTGTATCGGGAGTGCATAACGCTAAAGATTTAACGTACCTGTATTACGTCAGATGAGTGAAAGTCGTAAGCAGTTGTTTACTTGTGACATGCAAAAAGTGTGAGAGGTGTTAGTACTTCTTGTCACGTCTTCAAACTTGTTTTATATGTAGTAAAAAGCAAATATGACTTACTTCGCATAGATAAGACTACTCGGTTGGTTTCCACGAGGCTCCTGTTTGATTTATGTCAGCCCTGTTGACTGAGACTGCGCACTGCTTTCGTCTTTCTTCATTGCGTGAAAAATGCTGAGATGCGAAATCCACCTTCGCCTCTATTGGAACAACCAAATGCAGCAAAACCTGGCATCGTTTACGAACGTCTGCAGAACGAATTGCAGATGTCAAAAAAAAATACTGTACAATTACTAACGTGTTTACTTCAAACGTGTAGGCCTACCGACTTCCATCACAAAACGCTTCATTATTTCAACTCTTATTTAAGATCGCAAACGCTAGTTACGTACTAAAAACGACATACAACTAAATCGAGCACGCATGCACAACGCATAACAAGTCTCTGAATAATTCAAATACCTTTTAATAGTTTCCAAAAGTCCTCTGAACTCAAACTCAAAAGCACGGCGAACATAGGAAGAGCGAGAGACGTTTGGCGACATCTTTGTGCCAACGCTAATCAACCAATCACGGGCAACTTCACCTATGGCAACTCTCTCTGTATACAGGCTCTCTAGGTGAATGTTGTATGTAAAGCCCTCCAGTGGTTAAGTCCTTACGATTGGTGCGCGCCTATACAACATCCTGGCGGCCGACCCAACAGAGGGCGCTGATCACTCAACTGTCTTTGCAGCTGTCATAGCCGGCAACTGTAAAGATATATTTAATTTCAGTCTGCAGATGCGTAAGTAAATAAACTTTAGCTAGGTTTCGGCTATAATAACGTAGCCTCGTTCAGAATGTCACAATATAAAATTAAAACATTCTGGATACTGGCCTTGTCACATTTACAATGTTGGTGCTACAGTACGTAGTCGTAAGACTGCGTCACTTCACTGATGTTTTGCCGATAGGCCGGACGAGTCGGCCGCGGGCGCCGAATCGTGAGTTAGCACTCAGTGCTCACATGTCCAGCCTGTCGGCAAAACATCAGTGAAGTGACGCAGTCTTACGACTACGTACTGTAGCACCAACATTGTAAATGTGACAAGGCCAGTATCCAGAATGTTTTAATTTTATATTGTGACATTCTGAACGAGGCTACGTTATTATAGCCGAAACCTAGCTAAAGTTTCTTTGCTTACGCAACTGGAGACGGGCGCTGAGTCTTCAGTCTTGCATGTCTTAATTTTATATTGTGCCATCCTGAAAAAGGCTACATTATTATAGCCGAAACGTACGGTAAGTTTATTTGCTTATGCACCTGCAGGCTGAAATTTAATATAATTGCATTAAGTTTCGGTGAGTCTCTTCCATGTTCGACGACGACGCGAGGAATTTGTGACCCCCAACTTCTTACATTACGTCGGTTCACTTTGCCGCCGGCCGGAGTGGCCGTGCGGTTCTAGGCACTACAGTCTGGAACCGCGTGACCGCTATGGTCGCAGGTTCGTATCCTGCCTCGGGCATGGATGTGTGTGATGTCCTTAGGTTAGTTAGGTTTAAGTAGTTCTAAGTTCTAGGGGACTGATGACCTCAGAAGTTAAGTCCCGTAGTGCTCAGAGCACTATTTTTACTTCGCTCGTTAGATGAAACGTTGACTCGTCCGAAAAGACGAGGCGCTCGGATGAAAGTGTCGTCTGCCATATACTGGAGAATTCAAAAGAAAAATTCGTACCTCCCGTTACTGTCGCTGGGACGTAATTCCTGGAGCTTAACTCCAACTTGTGAGGCTTCACAGGCGGGCGTCGTTTCAGAACACGCCACACCGTTGTCTGACGAAGATGAAGTTTCCGACCAGCCCGTCTTGTGGACTTCCCAGCGCTCCGTGTTGGCGTATCCCGTGTACGCTAGAGATTTTCCTCAGACGTGTGCAACGAACTTCCTAGAATTGTGTGTGCGACTCATGAATATGACTGTGCAGAGGTGGCTTGTCGCTGAATCGACGGCGGAATGCAGGTTGCGCCTGTACAGTGGATCGAGTTCGCACAAATTCCAACACAAAAAAAAATAAAAAAATTTTTGGTTTCTCTTGTGGTGTAGTCTCTACGTTGTAACAAAAAAACAACCGCGCAGCTGTGTCGAAACTTTCAACCTTCCTTTATCCAGTGACTTGCACAATGTATCGACCACTCCTGCTGGGACATCCTGTGTATTGTCCCGGATAACCATAAGAGAGACAGCAGGACAACGCACCCTCGGCTTCAACATGTGATGCTGAAGACGAAAATAATTTAATAGCAAATATTAGCCATTTGGAGACGGTAACTCGAAACCGGTAGGGACACGGAAATAAGCCATTTCAACAATTATTTGCGACTCGCTATAGTCTTCTCCACCTTCTTCAGAAAATATTCATTTTATAAACAAACTTGTCTTTTTTGTTGCATTCTACATTTATATTCTAGACCCGTATCGTCTTTCGCACTAAGATTAAGCCAGCTTCATTGAAATTAATCTCCAGTAATGCAGTTCTCTCTTTTCACGCGAGTCCTTTAGATTAGCAAACAGTTCACGTCCGAATTGTTACATTAAGGGCGGCAAACCACATTAGGAGGTTAAAAATAATTCAATTTTTGTGTTGCATAAATCGTTAGTTTAACTACCCATGAATACGCTGTCAAAATTTAAAATCCAAATTTGGATTCGTTTGGCTTTTATGAGCACAGAACCGAGTGCACATCGGGTGCAGGCTTTTACGGCGACATACCATCATATGATTTCCACGGATGAAAATCCACAACACGAGTATTGCCCAGAGGGAGAAGACAGCTGGTGTTAAGTGGCACAAACGAACAGCCGTGGGAATGGAACATGAACCTCACCCTACTCCATTGCAACCCGACGTGCAGAAGGAAATTCCTGCAATATATGAAGATTTACGAAGGGATCAATTACTGGAGAGGTGTTTAGGTGGCCACACACAAAGTGCGAATCAAAGTTTTAATTCCACTATTTGGCGATTCGCTCCTAAACACTTGCACTCCGGAGTAGAAGCCGTTGAATTGTACTTGTACATAGTACTTAGCAGCGGGCTTATTCGACGAAGGAAATTCATATCTTCTGATGGTCATGAGCGAGGCAGGAATTTTAGTAGGCACGCAAAGCTTCTGTTACGACGAACAAATGGATAACCAGCGCGTGAGCCGGCACAATCGACGTGGTCCATTGGGATCGAAGGAAGGTCGGAAAGCACTGCTGGAAGCTCAAAACGAAGCCAATGAGGAAGAAGGATTACTATATGGTGGTGGGATCGCAGATTAATCGGGAAGCATTTTACGTTAATGTTAACTTGCTTGAATTTCTAGTTTTCGAGAATTTATTTTTGAAACGCGTTCATCTTTTTTTTTTGGGGGGGGGGGGGAGGAGGGGGGTGGTATAGGGCCCAAAAGATGTACGGTCGTAAGCGCCCGGTATAGAACCATAGGCGTTCATCTCGAAATAACTCTTTTTCACATTTGCGTGTAGTCTAACTCAAAAAGTATAGAAGCGATCATTATGAAAAGTGATGATATGATTCTATATAAAATCACAAATTATATGAACCAACTTTTGAGATGTTATAATGATTTTAAGGGTATTTTTCTTTGCATAATTAGAGAAAAAAATCGCGAAAATGAAAGTAAATTGCTCCAACACCTGAAAAATTTTTAATTTTCATTATTTTCACTTGCACTGAGGTTCACATTCTTAGAAAATAGGTTATTAATGTAAAATCGAAACCTTTTCGATTGCAGATGAAAATCGGAATGGCTACACTGCACGCAATTGGAGAGGTATACTGACAACCTTCAGCGGACATCACAGCGTAACTTCGTTACTTTTGCCTGAAATTATTCAAAAAAATTCACAAAAACTGTTCGAAATATGAATGAAATATCAAAATTTGATTCAATTTTAATAAATTCATCCAAAAAAAAGTGTCGAACAGCCTCCTAATGTGGTTTCCCCCTGTAATAATTGATTGCTCACAGTTATCCGTTTTTCCAGCCGAAATCTCTCTCTCTCTCTCTCTCTCTCTCTCTCTCTCTCTCTCTCTCTTTTTGCGACGTGGTGCCTTATCTAAGTAATAATTCACCCCAAGTTTCTATCTTGTTTACTACAGAAGATACACACACTCTAAGTTAATAATACTACCTCGTGAAACTACAGCTGCGTAATTAATTGTTGCTTGTTTAATAACGTTACTTTACTTTGGGAGGCGACAGTGTGAAACTTGTGGATTCGCAAGGACGTTTGAGAGACACCGTCTGTTTTAAACTAAATGCGTGGTGTGTTGAGGAGTATGCGAGTTTCGGAAATTAGTTTTTAACGTCCCGCACGACTTTCGAACGGCATCCGAGTACAATGGCTGTAATATTTAATGAAGATGCCAACTAACCGGTTGTCTAATAGCACTAGACCCGTTACGACTAGCAGCGTATTAGACTCTCAGCGTGTAGCAGAGCCTGCCTACCTCGACGGCAAGCAGCTGCGGCCATTACGACGACGACCACCTCGTCCTGTACTGAACGCTAATTGGAAAAGCGAAGGGTATACGAAGCACAGCGGCAGTAATTATATTCCTCAAGATGAAGCGATTAAGTCCGAGACGTCGCGGCCGACCTATCCGGGATTGCGTGCAAACGCTTCTCGTAATTATTGCAATCTCCATCGCGTAATTCGTCAAATGCCGTGACGCTCGGCCCAATTGCTCATGACGAAACAATGACGATTACTGGCGCGTAGGGAATGCATAACAGCTCCGCACTTTGCTGTCTGAAATGCGAGAACAGTCAGAGAGAGAGAGAGAGAGAGAGAGAGAGAGAATCAGTGACAGTGCTGAACAGAGAAGCATCCGCAACATACCGTAAAACAGAACTTAGAGAGACTGAGGCAACTAGATTGTCACGGGATAGTGATATTCTGTGCTTTTTTTCCAAAAAAAAGTTTGAGGGTACTCCGACATGGGATATAGTGCAGCGAAAATTAGTTGTAACTGAAGGAAAGGGTACCACCCATCTGCTGCTTTTAGCCATGAAGTCATCAACATGCCGAACAAAAAAAAAAAAAAAAAAAAAGTATTTGACTCTTCAGTTGACTGTACTACAGCTCAAATGAAACAGGCGATATCGAGAAAGACACAAACATATAAGAGAATGTGGTATCGAACACTTCAGTTTACATCACCTCAAATGAAACACAGTATTTGAGCGTGTGCATATCCCGTTTAGCATTACCATCGCCCACTATCAGCGGACGAGGGCACTACATGCTTGTCGAACTGGCATCGAGAACGGTTGCTGCAGCTCCGAAATGCTTGAAACGGACAATGACATCCATTTTCCCACCAAAAACTGCACTGCTATCGTTCGTATTGCAATTACCAACACGAAAAAAATGAAATAAAAAACTTACGTCCGTGAAATAAATCTTTGGGTTCAACGTCGTAAAAAAATTACTTTGTCCACGAAAAAGTTTAGGGGTACGCATCCCCCAGCGTTCCCCCCCAAAAACAGCGCTGGTGATATGCATGCATACAGATGGCGCTAGTATCGCGTACGCAAGGTACAAAAGCACACTGCATTGGGAGAGCTGTAGTTTGTACTCGGGTGATTCAAGTGATTATGGCCACACGACGGGAATCAACATGCTTAGAGCGCGGAATAGTAGTTGGAGCTAGACGCATGGGACATTTCATTTCGGAAATCGTTGAGGAATTCGATATTCTGCGAACTACAGTGTCGACAGTGTGCCGGAAATACCAAATTTCAGTCTTTATACAGAACAATGGAAAAGAAAATTGAGAACGCGCTAGGTGACAATCAGTTTAGCTTTAGGAAAAGTAAAGGTACGAGAGAGGCAATTCTGACGTTACAGCTAATAATGGAAGCAAGCCTAAAGAAAAATTACAAATTATATGAACCAACTTCATAGGATTTGTCGACCTGGAAAAAGCGTTCGACAATATAAAATGGTGCAAGCTGTTCAAGATTCTGAAAAAAGTAGGGGTAAGCTATAGGGAGAAACGGGTCATATACAATATGTACAACAACCAAGAGGGAGTAATAAGAGTGGACGATCAAGAGCGAAGTGCTCGTATTAACAAGGGTGTAAGACAAGGCTGTAGCCTTTCGCCCCTTCTCTTCAATCTGTACATCGAGGAAGCAATGATGGAAATAAAAGAAAGGTTCAGGAGTGGAATTAAAATACAAGGTGAAAGGATATCAATGATACGATTCGCTGATGACATTGCTATCCTGAGTGAAAGTGAAGAAGAATTAAATGATCTTCTGAACGGAATGAACAGTCTAATGAGTACACAGTATGGTTTGAGAGTAAATCGGAGAAAGACGAAGGTAATGAGAAGTAGTAGAAATGAGAACAGCGAGAAACTTAACATCAGGATTTATGGTCACGAAGTCAATGAAGTTAAGGAATTCTGCTACCTAGGCAGTAAAATAACCAATGACGGGCGGAGCATGGAGGACATCAAAAGCAGACTCGCTATGGCAAAAGAGGCATTTCTGGCCAAGAGAAGTCTACTAATATCAAATACCGGCCTTAATTTGAGGAAGAAATTTCTGAAGATGTACGTCTGGAGTACAGCATTGTATGGTAGTGAAACATGGACTGTGGGAAAACCGGAACAGAAGAGAATCGAAGCATTTGAGATGTGGAGCTATAGACGAATCCTGAAAATTAGGTGGACTGATAAGGTAAGGAATGAGGAGGTTCTACGCAGAATCGGTGAGGAAAGGAATATGTGGAAAACACTGATAAGGAGAAGGGACAGGATGATAGGACATCTGCTAAGACATGAGGGAATGACTTCCATGATACTAGAGGGAGCTGTAGAGGGCAAAAACTGTAGAGGAAGACAGAGATTGAAATACGTCAAGCAAATAATTGAGGACGTAGGTTGCAAGTGCTACTCTGAGATGAAGAGGTTAGCACAGGAAAGGAATTCGTGGCGGGCCGCATCAAACCGGTCAGTAGACTGATGGAAAAAAAAATCATCTCACTATGGACCACGCAGTGCCCGACGGATTTCACTTAACGACCGAGAGCAGCGGCGTCGAATGTCAGTGCTGAGAGACAAGCAACACTGCGGGAAATAGCCGCAGAAATCTATGTGGGACGTGCGACGAACGTCTCCGTCAGGGCAGTGCGGCGAAATTGGCGTTGATGGTCTGTGGCAGCAGACGACCGACGCGAGTGGCTTTGCTAACAGCTCGACACCGCCTGCAGCGCCTCTGCTGGGCTCGTGACCGTATCAGTTGGACCCTAGATGACTGGAAAACTGACCTGGTCAGATGAGTCCCGATTTCAGTTCGTGAGAGCTGATGGTAGGGTTCGTGTGTGGAACAAACCCCACGAAGCCAGGGACCCAAGTAATCAACAAGGTACTGTGCAAGCTGGCGGCGGCTCCATAATGGTACGGGTAGTGTTGACTTGCAACGGACTAGGTGGGTCCTCTGGTCCAACTGAACCGATTGTTGAGTGGAAATGGTTATGAACGGCTGCTTTGAGACCATTTGCAGCCATCGTGGACTTCATGTTCCCAAACAACGATGGACTTCTTTGTTCGCAATTGGTTTGAGGAACATTCTAGATAACTCGAGAGAATGATTTGGCGAAGCAGTTGGCCCAACATGAATCCCGTCGAACATTTACGGCACATAACCGAGAGCTCAGTCCGTGCACAAAATCCGGCAATTATGTACGACTATGGGGGCAGCATGGTCCAAATATTTCTGCAGGGGGGACTCGCAACTACACTACTGGCCGTTAAAATTGCTACACCACGAAGATGACGCGAAATTTACCCGACAGGAAGAAGATCCTGTCATATGCAAATGATTAGCTTTTCAAGCATTCACACAAGGTTGGCGCCGGTGGCGACACCTACAACGTGCGGTCATGAGGAAAGTTTCCAACCGGTTTCTCATACACAACCAGCAGTTGACCGGCGTGGCCTGGTGAAACGTCGTTGTGATGCCTCGTGTAAGGAGGACAAATGCGTACCATCACGTTTCCGGCTTTGATAGAGGTCGGCTGTAGATATATCATCAATCTGGTGTGACTGTACCTGGTAGTTATTCTTGTATTTTCCGTGAAATTCTAAAATACCTATTTCACGTCGATTTTGTGCTGCTTAATACCGTGTAATACTTTGGTATAATATTGTAGATATTTCCTGTAGTAATTCCTGTAAATATAGAACATCTATGGTGTGACGTGTCAAAAACATTACAGGGAATATCTACAATACTATATAAAAATATTACGCACACGGTACAAAAGAGCACAAAATCGATTTGAAGTCGATATTATAGAATTTCACGAGAAATACGAAAGGAGTTACCGGATACAATCACACCAGCTGTTATAGACTGAAGCGCCAAAGAAACTGGTATAGGTATCCATTTTCAAATACAGAGGTATGTGAAGAGGCACAATACGGCGCTCCGGTCGGCAACGCGTATATATGACAATAAGTTTGTGGCACAGTTCCTACATCGGTTACTGCTGCTACAGTGGCAGGTTATCAAGATTTAAGTGAATTTGGACGTGGTGTTACAGTCGGCGCACGAGCGATGGGACACACCTTCTCAGAGGTAGGGATGAAGGGATTTTCCCGTACGGCCATTTCACGAGTGTACCGTGAATATCAGGAATCCGGTAAAACATCAAATCTCCGACATCGGCGTGACGGGAAAAAGATCGTGCAAGAACGGGACCAACGACGACTGAAGAGAATTGTTCAACGTGACAGAAGTGAAACCGTTTCGCAAACTGCTTCAGATTTCAGTACTGGTCCATCAACAAGTGTCAGCGTGCGAACCGTTCAACGAAACGTCACCGATGGCTTTCGGGGCCGAAGGCCTGCCGTGTATCCTCGGTGACTGCACGACACAAAACTTTAGACCTCGCCTCCGCCCGTCAACACCGACATTGGACTGTTGATGACAGCAATCATGTTGCCTGGTCGGAGGAGTCTCGTTTCAAATTCTATGGAGCGAAAGAACGTGTGCGGCTATGGAGAGAACCTCGTGAATTCATGAACCCTGCACATCGGCAGGGGACTGTTCAAGCTGGTGGATGCCCTGTAATGTTGTGGGGCGTGTGCAGTTGGGGTGATGTGGGACCCATGATACTTCTACATACGACTCTGACAGGTGACAGGTAGGTAAGCATCCTGTCTGGTCACCTGCATCCATTCGTGTCCATTCCGACGGACTTGGGTAATTACAGCAGGAAAATGCGACACTCCACATGTCCAGAATTGCTACTGAGTGGCTCCAGAAACACTCTTCTCACTTTAAGCTCTCCCGCTGGTCTGCAAAGTCCTCAGACGTGAACATTATTGAACATATCTGGAATGCCTCCATTGCGAAAGTGTGACCGGTGCAAGATTTTCTGGAAACATCCCCCAGGCTGTGGCTAAGCCACGTCTCCGCTATATCCTTTCTTTCGGGAGTGCTAGTTCTGGAAGGTTCGCAGGAGAGCTTCTGTATAAAGTTTGGAAGGTAGGAGACGAGGTACTGGCAGAAGTAAAGCTGTGAGGACGGAGCGTGAATCGTGCTTCGGTAGCTTAGATGGTAGAGCATTTGCCCGTGAAAGGCAAAGATCCCCAGTTCGAGTCTCGGTCGGCGCACACAGTTTTAATCTGCCAGGAAGTTTCATATCAGCGCACACTCCGCTGCAGAGTGAAAATCTCGTTCTGGATATCTGGAATGCCTTGCAACGTGGAGTTTAGAAGAAATCTCCACTCCCGTCGTACTCTTACGTATTTATGGACAGCCTTGAAGGGTTCATGGTGTCAATGCACTCCACACAGCTTCAGACTTTAGTCAAGTCCAGGCCACGTCGTCTTGCGGCACGTGTATCAGTTTCTTTGGCTCTTCAGTGTATATTCGTCAGGACAACGTAGACTCACTTCAAAATGGAAATATCCCGAAACAGCTGTCATAATGATAATATTTTAAACAATGATACTGGAAACTTACACTGTATAAATATTTTCACTAATCTTCGGATGCATACAGGTGTGGTTTGCCCCAATCTCTGTGAAGAAAGTGGTGGAACTTACGTGGCCTACTAGCAACCTTTGATATGTTCGACCAGAAGATGGAAGGTTCTTATCACTAATATTCCTATACAGAGGGCCTGCGACCTGGCGTTCCCTGTGATGGTAGTATCTGAGCAGCCTTTTACCGTGATTTTTAACGCCGCTCTTGTGCCTGCCTTCAATTTCCGTCTTTGCTGCTGCTTTGGACAGACTGCACAGTAGGGCAGAGAAGCTGCATCTCTGCCTTAGAAAGATTTTTAATCGTAGCACCTCTGTCTCGTGATGTGACAGGCTGCAGTTAGCTACGGCCTACGTTCATCTGCTGCCAGAACTTACGCGCTGTGCTGTGATCCGCACCGGTGGTGTTTCTGTTCCGTTTCCTACCGTGCGGCTGGCCAGGAGCCTAGGAAGTAGAGATGGGCAAAGGTCGTTCATCCTTGAGAAGTAGTTCACTTTTTTTGGGAACCGTTCATTTTTACTCGTTCACCGTTCATTGTGCTTGGTATATGGTTCTTATGAAAAATTCAAAATTAGTAGCATAGGTGACTGAAGATGGAAGGCGCCAAGAGGGGCACTTGCCTCCCCTCTGGAGTACAGAGTTTTTATTCATAACAGAATTCTCACACACTTAGTGATTTTCGTCATTCTGCAAAAACACCTCGTTTAGCCAACTGTAGCGTTATGTGGCTGATCGCAGTGAAATAATATAACGTGGCGCACGAATAACCGGCCCCGAGTACAGACTGCTCGCCAATTGCGCACGATTTGTTCACCGCTACGAGGAGAACAGATAAACATGTGATAATTAGGCAGTGAAGAAATAACAAATAAGCTAATGCAAACAACAACTTCGAAACCATAGATGACGATTGGTGGGCGACAAGAGCAGTCTAGTACTTCTCGGGGCCGATTTTTCGTGCGCCGCCCTGTACCTCTGAAATAATATTGTAGGAGTTATCGTATTGACCGTTCATTGTCCTTGGTATATGGTTCTTATCAAAAATTGAAAATTAGTAGCATACGTAACTGAGGATGGAAGGCTTATGTAATATCCACCAAACGCAAAAACCGTGTCTTGAAAGGAGGATATAAGGTGAACAACAAAAGCAAAACGAGGATAATGAAATGTAGTGGAATTAAGTCGGATGATGCTGAGGGAATTAGATTAGCAAATGAGACACTTGAAGGAGTAAAGAAGATTTGCTATTTGGGGAGCAAAATAATTGATGATGGTCGAAGTAGAGAGGATATAAAATGTAGACTGGCAGTGGCAAGGAAAGCGTTTCTGAAGAAGAGAAATTTGTTAACATCGAGTATAGATTTAAGTGTCAGGAAGTCGTTTCTGAAAGTATTTGTATGGCGTGTAGCCATGTATGGAAGTGAAACATGGACGATAAATAGTTTAGACAAGAAGAGAATAGAAGCTTTCGAAATGTGGTGCTACGGTAGAATGCTGAAGATTAGATGGGTAGATCACATAAGTAATGAGCGGGTACTGAATAGAATTGGGGAGGAGTTTCTGGCACAACTTGACAAGAAGAAGGGACCAATTGGTAGGGCATAATCTGAGGCATCAAGGGATCACAAATTTAACATTCGAGGGCAGCGTGTGGGGTAAAAATTGGAGACCAAGAGATGAATACACTAAGCAGATTCAGAAGGATGTAGGCTGCAGGAGGTACTGGGAGATGAAGCTAGCACAGGATAGAGTAGCATGGAGAGCTGCATCAAACCAGTCTCAGGACTGAAGACCACAGCAACAACATCGTATTCTCTTCACAAAATGCGACACCAGACACTATTACGGAGCGCGGGCTTTATTCGGTTGTAAGTCGGTCTGCCTTCCGTAACAATGAACATGCTCTTTTACTTTAGATAAAAAAAGGACGGAAAATGGCCACTCATGCGCCATGCCGACGACCTTTACATTTGTAATAACAAAGAATCTTGCCTTTTTACAAAAATTTCCTCCTGCTGGCTATCGTAATAGTGAAGTAAGCTGATACGCCGTTTTGTTGCCTGAAAAAATGTACGTATTACATACCAAATAATTTTTATGTAATTTACTAAATATAAAATACATTTCAAGTACTGGTCCTGGACGCTGAATAGAATACGAGTTCAAAAAATGTTTGAAACGGATCTGGAATGGGCGTGCGAAGCGAACGAAACGAACAACAACTCGGTACTGAACTATGAGCAGTCGGCAGTGGAAGTTCGACGAGCGGCCACGCGAAGAATGAGTCCGGCCGAGCGAGGCCGAGACAGACGGGAACAGGACCGAGGCTGGGGCCCTATTCTGTATCGTTCATACCGATCGGTGTAGCAGGTTAGGCTCGGTAGTGACGTCATTTTCGGTTCTTTATCGAAATATCCTATTCAGTAAGCTTCTGAGACCTTTTTCCGAACTGTCCTCCCACCGATTTTACGACAATTGTACCGAGAGGTTTTCGATTTCGGTCTGGCCCTGTCGATCGGCGAGGTATAGTATATGTACACCTATAATTTGTTATTTTAAACGTATTTAGCGGTTTTAGCTTTGGATTTAGTGACTGTGTTACTAAATCACCACAGGACGTATCCAGTTGGAAAGTGAGTTCGTAATAGACTATTTTCCTTTGTTAGAAATATGGTTACGTTAGGTAGTTACTGTGAAAGATTACATAAAAGAAACGTT
Organism: Schistocerca piceifrons; assembly: GCF_021461385.2. Lineage (NCBI taxonomy): Eukaryota > Metazoa > Arthropoda > Insecta > Orthoptera > Acrididae > Schistocerca > Schistocerca piceifrons. The sequence continues at coordinate 132,040,679 of NC_060148.1, read as the reverse complement.
TTTGGTCAATATTCTCTCAAAATATGTGTTATTTTTATGCAAAAAAGAGTTTAAACTTCATTAAATATAAAGATATCGGCTCTGCTTACGTATACTACGTGAGTCAGAAGTGACGTTACTAGTGCCTTTGTGTAGTTTTTCCAACAATGGGTTTGTTAGTAATTATCGAAACGTGTTTACAAATTTCAAGTAAGAATGAAAAAGCAATTATGTGAAGCCTTACATTGGAAACCTTCCAAATCATCCCGCATTTATGACTTACGCAGCACCATTTGGCAACGAAGTCAGCCTACGTTGCTCTACACAATACTTCAAGAATTCAGGACTGCACATCTATTGTTTGGCGCGGCTAAGTGGTTAGCGAGCGGGAATGAGATACGATAGGACATGGTTTCGCGCATGAGTGGACGGAAAAAAAATTTTTTTTTTTCCTCTTCATATATGCAAACGTTCTGAGAAATTGTTATTCGTGTAAGTTACGATTTTTCTGCAATATTCGGTATTACTTGCAGGTAAGAGCGCACCTCCTCAGTAACGATTCCGTGATTTGTGTGTTTAAAAACCGAAATATGAAATTGCTGGAGATGAAATTGCTGTGAGTGAAACAACCGATAGTGACCTTTATATTTTTTCTTGTCAGAAATAATTCACCATCTTCCTCGAATATGTAGCGATTTCCGAGTATGCGGCTAGACAGGAATCTAAGAGCACAACTTGAATTACTGGGAATGTATCTAGCAGCAGTCACCTTCATAATCTTGCTTGTCACAAGTATTTAATCTGCGATCGAATCCTCAACCACAGCAGACAGAGACGAAAGATCTCCGTCGTAATATTTTAGACTGTAGCACCATATACGAAACATTTTCATTCACGAGATGCATGTTATAAACTTCGACGAACTGCAGGATCCCTCGAAAAAGCGTTTTTTTTTTTCAATTTTTGTTTTTAAAACCCAAATCGTTGAGGTATCATAGAGGGAAGTGGGCTACTTAATCATTAGCTCTCTAGGAGCGCGTTATAACCACATTCTGTTAATCATCTTATTCTTTGAATCTCTCAGAATCAATTTTTCGGGTGTTTTTATAGATGTATTAGTACAATGTGGCAGTACACACTATTCCTAACTCATTTTCCGAGACGTAAAATCCAAAAGACGATGTCAGTGTCAATGAGATCAAGACGACATAATGCGGCATTTACGACGACCTGCAGAATACAGTCAAATACGTTATCGTTATTATCCATGCACGGAAACATGCGCTCAGAGGAACTGTAAAATTTTTTATGCATTTCAGCTGAGAATCACGGAAATGGATATAGTGCGCCTGATACTGTTAAGGAGGAGGCAAGGGCGATGAAGGCGGGGCTCGTCAGCTCGATGGAATGCGGCGACATGCGTTATGGCGACGTAGACGCGATTTTCGGTACTGGGAAGAACAGCGCGCCTATGTCGTCTGCTAGGCGCTTTGTCTTCGTGCTGCAGTGCGCATGCGCGGATCTGCTGCCGCTTGCTTTTGATTGGCTTGTGCGACGCGAACCGACAACAGCGATTCGGTTGTCTAGACTCGAACGGTATCGCTACCGAAATGCATACTGAATAACTAATTGGAGTACTAGACCGTTCGGTGCTCTTGAGTACGGAAACGATCGGCACAATGGCGGACAGATACAGAATAGGCACCCTAGAACGAGACCGGCCGACGGGCCGTTCGGGAACGAGACCGGATGTTTCCTGTTCCCGGGAACTATAAGTAGAAAGGCGCGACCGAAGTGAACTATGAAAGACCGTTCCTTACAAGGGAACCTCCCCATCGCACCCCCCTCAGATTTAGTTATAAGTTGGCACAGTGGATAGGTCTTGAAAAACTGAACACAGATCAATCGAGAAAGCAGGAAGAGGTTGTGTGGAACTATGAAAAAATAAGCAAAATATACAAACTGGGTAGTCCATGTGCAAGATAGGCAACATCGAGGACAGTGTGAGGTCAGGAGCGCCGTGGTCCCGTGGTTAGCGTGAGCAGCTGCGGAACGAGAGGTCCTTGGTTCAAGTCATCCGTCGAGTGAAAACTTTATTTTTTTATTTTCAGACAATTATTATCTGTCTGTCCGTCCGTCCGATGCGAGGTAACTGCGCCGTAGTATGGGGACGCTACACCTAAACAAACATTGAAACACACGACGTCAGTCGACTACAGCGCACGGAAGAGAGAGTATTCCTGCTAACGAGGCTCCCTGGCTGGCAGTTGACTGTTCGCTACTTTGGACGCGAGTGCATTAAATACGTGAGATGCATTGCGTGGGCAATATGAATCCAGGAAATATAGCTCGCGACTTCAATAACAATCGCACGGTTTTGCGGTGCGGCCGCAAAATAGACACTAAACTTATTACAGTGAACAGAGACATCAATGAACGAACGGACAGATCATAACTTCGCGAAAATAAAGGAAATAGACTTTTCACTCGAGGGAAGACTTGAACCAAGGACCTCTCGTTCTGCAGCTGCTCACGCTAACCACGGGACCACGGCGCTCCTGAGCTCACATTACCCTTTATGTTGCGTATCTCGCGCATGGCCTACTCAGTTCGTATATTTTGCTTATTTTTTTCACAGTTCCACACAACTTCTTCCTGTTTTCTCGGTTGATCTGTGTTCAGTTTTTCAAGGCCTATCCACTGTGCCAACTTATAACTAAATCGGAGGGGGGGGGGGGGGGGTGCGCGATGAGGAGGTTCCCTTGTTAGAATTCGTTCCCCGTTCATCTTGGTGACCCGTCCCTTTCGACCCGTTAGTTCTCGAACGGCCCGTCTCTACTAGGAAGCGGCGTACAACGGCTGCGCGGGTCACGTACACTGCAGCTGCGGCCCGCCTCAGCGTGGTCCGTGCTCGCTGTGGCCCTTACAGTGCGTAGCCAGCGCGAGACTGCGTACTGGTGCGTGTCTGCTGCCGCGGCCGGCACCTACGCAGTGACTCTGCGTACCACAGCCCAGGGCGTGAACGCCGGAAGTGACTTCCTGTCGCAAAGGCCACAGTCCGGAGTCATCTAGTGGTGCAGAAGTGTACCTGGCGTTCCCCCAACGAGCGATACACGGGCATCTGCTTTTCTTAACCAGGCTCTGCTTCGCTACTGCGTAACACGTGTGGGAGTCGGATAGAACAGCATACGAGTACGTAATGCTTCCTGCAGTATTTTGTGTTAGCTCTGTGACAAGGAGACGCTGTGCTTACAGGCATGAGAGCAGAGTTTGGCGGAAGTCGGAACGTTTCGCAGGCGCTGTACGGGCGCTGCCGAACCTCACACGTGGAGATCCGTCACGTGCGGAAGGACTGCCACACACGTAGCAACAGCTGCTGGGGCGGGAACCTTGACCGCTGCGTCGGCCGCCTTATCTCGCACGGCATTTATCGCCCGATCAGATTACCGCCGATACGTATGCACTCGCGGTGAAGAATGGGGGAGCCCGCTAACTAACTGCAGGTGAAGAGCAACTGCTCGAAACTGCTACTCCGTTGGAAGCAGGTGCTGTGGGGCTGAGAGAACATTTGCTCCTTCGTCTCAACATTCTAATCGCGGTCGGATCATGCAAAGCATTGATAAGATTGTGTACCATCGTCCTTATTGCTGCGAGATGTGCGCAAGAGAATGAGATGAGTTTGTGGACCTGCATCAGAGTCAGGACTGAATAACTTTCATAAGCTGAGAGTTGCACAGCATCAAAGGGACACATCAGCTTCTAGGAGAGAGACAAATCTTTCAGCAAACAGACTAAGTTGGGAGACAATTACAATCGTCGCGGGAATGAAAGCTACGTGGTCAGTGCATGTTGCCGGGGTTCAAAATGGTTCAAATTGTTCTGAGCACTATGGGACTTAGCATCTGAGGTCATCAGTGCCCTAGAACTTACAACTACTTAAACCTGACTAACCTAAGCACATCACACACATCCATGCCCGACACAGGATTCGAACCTGCGACTGTAGCAGTCGCGCGGTTCCGGACTAGAACCGCTCGGGCACAACGGCCGGCTGTTGCCAAGGGCAACGATGTGATCGGAGGTGGGGCAGTGACATCTCAACATATATACGAGACACAAGGCTGTGTGTAGCTGGAGATCAGAATCTATAAGTCTATATCCAACTGTGCATATCGAACAGACGAAAAAGACCCAGAACATGAGCAAGTAGAAGAAGAATAAAAGGCAAGATCACGAAAAAGTGGGGGGGGGGGGTCGAAAGGGCAGAGACGAAACAGTGGGGGGGGGGGGGGGGTCGAAAGGGCAGAGACGAAACAGTGGGGGGGGGGGTCGAAAGGGCAGAGACGAAAAAGTGGGGGGGGGGGGTCGAAAGGGCAGAGACGAAAAAGGGGGGGGGGCGAAAGGGCAGAGACGAAAAAGTGGGGGGGGGCGAAAGGGCAGAGACGAAAAAGTGGGGGGGGGGCGAAAGGGCAGAGACGAAAAAGTGGCAGGGAAAGGGCAGAGACGAAAGAGGGGGGGAAAGGGCAGAGAGATTGGTCGTACCTATGAGGTATGTGCTAGATTTATACGAGTCCTGTAATCTAGGCAAACGGGCTTCTACCGTACCTAGCTAGCTAGCGAGCATCCCATTTCGCGCTGATGGCGTTCTCGGAACCGCTGCCATTATCGCGTTAGGACGGCGCGGCAACTCAGCAGAATACGAAGACGCCAGCGCTCGTGTTCTGCCGAGGTGACGAGTTCTGCGTCGCTACCGCGTCTGCAGCCAGACCGCATCACAGGCCGTGTTTCGAGAATTGCTTTCGGCGGCTATCTTGCCTCGTGTGGCGTCATTCTGTCCCCCAACAACACAGCACTGATAATGGAAATGTCTCTCAAACCGATTTGCAACTACAGTCCAAACGCAAGATATTGTAGCTCTTTGGCGAATCTCCCTGCCCACAAACTGAACTGCGTAAAGAATTAGGACGTGAAATTAATAATACCGTATACATGGTAACTGAAACTGACAAGTGAGGTACAGAAAGGCCTAATATAGCAGATGCGAGAGTCTCAGGGTCGCCACCTAGAGGCAGTTTGCATATACAGTGTGTCACGTCACCACTTACAGACAAACGACGGGGCAAGCCCTGAACCCTGGGGGACGCCTGAGAGCAGGCGTCTCCCGTGTGGGGGAGTAAGAGCGTCAGTGAGCTGTGTCACAAATTCAGCTGCCTCACTGTCAGCAGCAAGAAACCGAAACCAACGGCTTCAAATGCCTAGCTCAAAGCTAGCAACGTTACAAATCACTACTTCTGGTCACTCTACGGCTGTCTGAAGCCGGCGGTCGCTTTAATTACTGCTGTTACTGCTGCCCTGTCGTGTCTGCTGATTCATTTATTTGTTCATTCATGTCTTTGTTCTCGGTTAAAAAATGGCGCCCTACAAATCGAATTACATTTATGTAAGTAATTTTGATGATCACTTTTTGAGTGCTAAATAATCCGTGTAGCAGTATATCAGTACATCAAAAAAGCGCAGATAAAAATATAAATGTTAGTTTGTTCAAAATCGTAAATGTCCCGAAGTTTTTCACGATTCCTTTGAAATTCTGAAACATTAAATTCGAATTGCTCGCGCGTTTTTATACATCTGTTGAGTGCATAAAAGGGGAAACGTTGTTACCAAAAATAACGGAAAGCTTTTGGTCGACTTCAAATTTCAATAAACTACTCAAACATTTGGACGGACGTATGTTATAAATAATAATGTATACAGGGTCTTTCACAATTTATGTTACTTCTACAGGTTGTTTAGGGCACTTAGTAGATGAAGGTTTATGTATTAACCATGTCCGCAAACGACCTCAAAGTTACATGCGCCCGTGCTTATACAATGTGATTCTGTGATGTTCATTCTGATACCTCTGCCAGTGGAGTGCATCCACAGGTACTGTTGTTGCTAAAAACGTAGGATATGCAACTTCCAGAGGTGTTAGAATGGAGGCTCTAAAATGCACACCTGAAGTCCTATCAGAACTTGCTCATCTTCGATACTATTGACACCCCCCGCCCCCCTATTGAACAAGTGTTCATAGCTATTAAGGTATGCAATTTGGTGCTCACATTTAGTAGAAATATTTTCTTGTTTTCAAACTTATTACCATCTCTGAAAGTTGTCTTCCCTAAAATCTTAGCAACAACACTAGCGGTACATGTATTCCAATGTCCGAGCTATCAGAACGACATTCGCTTCGGATTCTCATTACCGGTACAGGAACCCTTACCTCATATTGATACATTTCTCTTTCTCCATCATCCTAGGAAGTTTGTATCATCACGGGATCACGCTGTATATACATACACTATGTCATCAAAACTATCCCGACACCCCTAAACACACACATTCTTCATTTAGGTGCATTTTAATGCCGCCTACTGCCAGATGCTCCGTATCACCGACCTCAGTAGTCATTAGTCATCGTGAGAGAGCAGAATGGGGCGCTCCGCGGAACTCACGGACTTCGAACGTGGTCAGGTGATTGGGTGTCACTTGTGGCTGACGTCTGTTCGCGAGATTTCCACACTCCTAAACATCTCTAGGCCCACTGTTTCCGATGTGATAGTGAAGTGGAAACATGAAGGGACTCGAACAGCATAAAAGCGTACGGGCCGGCCTCGTCTGTTGACTGACAGAGACCGCCGACACTTTAAGAGGGTAGTAATGCGTACTAGGCAGACATCTATCCAGACCATCACACAGGAATTCCAAACTGCATCAGGATCCACTGCAACTACTATGATAGCCGGAAGAAAATTTTGATTTCACGGTCGAGCGGCTGCTCATAAGCCACACATCACGCCGGTAAATGCCGAACGACACCTAGCTTGGTGTAAGGAGCGTAAACATTGGACGATTGAACAGTGGGAAAACGTTGTGTAGAGTGACGAATCACGGTACACAATGTGAACATCCTATGGCAGGGTGTGGGTATGGCGAATGCCCGGTGAACGTCACCCGCCAGACTTTATAGTGCCAACAGTAAAATTCGGCGGTGGTGTTATGCTGTGGTCGTGTTTTTCGTGGACGGGGGTTGCAGCCGTTATTCTTATGCGTGGCACTATCACAGCACAGGCCTACACTGATGTCAAACACCTTCATGCTTCCCACTGTTGAAGAGCAATTCGGGTGTGCATCTTTGAACACGATCGAGCACCTTTTCATAACGCAAGGCCTGTGGTGGAGTGGTTACACGACAATAACATCCCTGTAACGGACTGACCTGCACATAGTCCTGACCTGAATCCTATAGAACACCTTTGGGATGTTTTGGAACGCCGACTTCGTGCCAGGCCTCACCGATCGAAATCGATCTCTCTCCTGATTGGAGCATTCCGTGAAAAATGGGCTGCCATTCTCCAAGAAAGCTTCCAGCACCTGACTGAACGTATGCCTACGAGACCGGAAGCTGTCATCAAGGCTAAGGGTGGGGCAACACCATATTGAATTCTAGCATTACCAATGGAGGGCGCCACGAATTTTTAAGTCATTTTCAGCCAGGTGTCCGGATACTTTTGATCACACAGTGTACATTTACAAGCGCCGGCACCTGCAACTTTGACGCTCTGTGGCTTCGTTCGATGACGTTTCCGGACACAATTTGCTATGTAAAACCTTATCTAGTAAGTCCTCCCTACAACCTATAGAAGTGCGAACATGATTTGTTAAACGCTCTGTGTAATACATTTCTACACAGACACACGCAATGACAAGTTTGTAATGGATTCATAGCTCTACGTCCAGGCTTGAAATGATGTCAGAAGCTTCTGCAGACACACTGTGAACGGCTCCGATTGTTGCTTTGAGGCACTTGAGCGATGTATGTTTTTTGGTAATGTCGTAACTATTGCTCGATCATTCAGATGGCTAACTGTGTCTACTCAACACGCAGTTTTCGTAAGGCAAGCTTACCCACCATGTCGGATGTTTCTTCCCGGTCACAGAAAGTGTGTCACAGGTTTTCTTAGTGTTCAGCCAGATGCAAATGATTTCACCATTATCTCTGCCACCTACTACTACTGTCAAATACTAACAGGTTGTATTGTTACGGTGTCGCGAGCTGCCCTCATTGGTCCAGTCGACGTTTTTGTCGTGGGCGTCACAACGCGAGACGATACGACTACGCTAATCAAATACCTGTTTCCGCTGACAGCATCGATTGCACTGCAAACTGAATCCTCTCTCAACACCGCCACTGACGGAGCTTTGGACATGGTCTCCATTCCTTACCTGGAACAAAACGAAACACAAATATAGTCCTCTTCCTCTCAATACAATTCTTACCTCTGAAGCCTAGATTACGAAATTATCTCAGCATGCAATTGGAAATACACACTTTCTGAAGAGGAGTGGAACGGAAAGGACGGTGTCTTGAACGACGAAGAGAGATTTAAGAGTATCAAATCTTTTCTGGAGATATTTCTCTGGAGTTTAGCCTTGTACAGAAGTTAAGTAGGACAATAAGCATTTCGTCCCAGACTCTGAAGGTCAGATGCGTAAATCAGACAGTTACAGACAACAACAACAACAACCACCACATCTCCAACAACAAAGATCAAAATCAAGTTCGACATAAGCACTGTTGTTAAAGCGCGACGGTTCGTGACATTCGGGGTGATGATTATTAAACAATATGGAAACAAAACGTAAATTAGTTACAAACTACGGCGTGCATACACTTTATTCGACATACAAACGTCACTACTTACGAGGTGTGGCTAGAAAAAAACCGGACTAGTACTGGTGAAACAATAAAACGAATGCAATAAGGCTGAAAGTCGCGTGGCCTGTCACGTGACTCTCGCTCCGCCTACTGCTCGAGTTTCATATGCCTTCTGCACTCAGTCTGCCCGTGGCGTCTGTTTTAAGTAGTTGACGTTTTGTCTGTGCGTCGGAAAATGTTGAGTGTACAGAAAGAACAGCGTGTTAACATCAAATTTTGTTTCAAACTAGGAAAATCTGCAAGTGAAACGTTTGTAATGTTACAACAAGTGTAGGGCGATGATTGTTTATCGCGAACACAAGTGTTTGAGTGGTTTAAACGATTTAAAGATGGCCGCGAAGACACCAGTGATGACACTCGCACTGGCAGACCATTGTCAGCAAAAACTGATGCAAACATTGAAAAAATCGGTAAACTTGTTCGACAAGATCGCCGTTTAACAATCAGAGCAGGAGTTGACAAGGAAAGTGTTAGGCAGATTCTTCATGAAAGTTTCAACATGAACAAAGTGTGTTCAAAAATGGTTCCAATGTGTCTCACAATTGAACAGAAGGAACGCCGAAGAATGATTTGTTCTGACATCCTGGAAAACATTGAAAGTGATCCCACCTTCTTACAAAATGTTATTACTTGCGATGAATCGTGGTTTTTTACTTAAGATCCCGAAACTAAACGCCAATCGATGCATTGAAAAACTCCTGGTTCTCCACGACAAAAAAAAGCACGAACGTCAAAATCAAAATTCAAGGCAATGATGATTGTTTTTTTTGACATCAAAGGGATTGTGCACATTGATTGGGTACCAGAGGGACAAACAGTGAATCAGCATTACTACATTAGCGTCCTGGCTACCCTACGTGAGCGAGTACGGAGGAAACTGAACGATTTGTGGAGAAAAAAGTCATGGATCCTTCACGCAGACAATGCCCCAGCTCACAGTGCGTTGTTAGTGAAGACGTTTTTGGCAAAACACAACATTCCCATCTTAGATCATCCACCCTACTCACCTGATTTGGCCCCCTGTGACTTTTTTTCTTTTCCCTAAAGTCAAGTCAGCTTTGAAAGGAACTAGATTTGAAACTGTTGAAGCAGTAAAAGAAAAAGCGACGGAAGTAATGTATGGACTTACCGAAAATGATCTGCAGCATTGCTATGAACAGTGGAAAATTCGTATGGAGCGGTGTAGAGACCGAGGAGGAGAGTACATTGAAGGAGATAACATGAAATTGTAAATAATTGTAAATAAATGTTTTTCCCAGCATCAGTCCGGTTTTTTTCTAGCCGCACCTCGTATATTCGGATTTTGGTTACGGCATGTCCGATATGCCTGCCATCATTGGCGATTATGTGGCGCAGACGAATAGCAGAATTCTGCATGACCCGCTGAATGGCTGCTTTCTGCCCAGCAGTGGTTCTGGGGTTATTGCTCTACACCTCGTCTTTAATGCACCCCCAAAAAATATAAGCCTCATGTGTTCAGATCCGGAGAATATGGCGGCCACTCGACTCCCATGCCAGTGGCCTCTGGGTACTGTGGTCCCCAAAGCGCTGCTCCAGGACATGAAACACTCTCCTGCTTCGATGGGGTCGAGCTCCGTCTTGCATGAATCACATCTTGTCGAAATCAGTGTAGCTTTGGATAATGGGGATGAGATGATCTTCCAAAACCTTCACGTACCTTTCGTTAGCCACCGTGCCATCGAGGAATATCGCACCGATTATTCCGTGACTGGACACTGCACACCACACCGTGACCCGTTGAGGGTGAAGAGACTTCTCGATCGCGAAATGCGGATTCTCCGTCCCCCATATGCGCCAGCTTTGCTTTTTGACGAACCCATCCACAAGAAAGTGGGCTTCCTCGCTACACAAAACCATGCGTCCGCATACTAACTCCCATTATGCAGCCAACCGTGCACTCTGAACGTCCTAAGGCAAACCGTTCGGATGTTACGACGATTTTATTACATGCAGTTCAGTAACTGTCAACCTCCAGCTACATCGGCAGGTAACCGTTCCACAGTGCTGTTAACAGAACTCACCGTTATGCCAGCAGTTGCTGACACCTGACACTCTGCTTTTTCTCTTTTATTGGGCTCTGCACTTCACAACTGAGCCATTAAAAAGTGACGCACGCAACAGCTCACCCACTGCTGGAGGAAGGCCAGCTCCAGTCTTTTCCATGCGTTGCGTGCTCTCCAGCATTACGCACGCTTATTTTCCACACTCGTTTCGCATACATTCTAAGGCGTTTGGTGGTTACAGCGGGTCATCATACGTAGAGCCCACTATGTTTCGACAGGCCACCAGCCAGTCATCCTCAGGTGTGCCATCCAAGACTTCCCGCGTCCCTCACCTTACTGGCACGCTCCGTCTATTCCGGGCATGCCTGCAGACCAAAGAGTTTAAATTTCACAGATTCGCTATACCTCAGTCATGTCTGAAGTCAACTTCGACCATCATCAGTTATTTTGCTCCCCAAATACCAAAAATCATCTACTACTTCACGCGTCTCATTTGCTAATCTAATTGCCTCACCATCACATGATTCAATTCGACTACATTCCATTATGGTCGTTTCGCTTCTGTTGGTGTCCATCTTATATCCTCCTTTCAAAACACTGTCCACTACGTTCAACTCCTCTTCCAGGTCCTTTGCTGTCTCTGGCAGAATTACAATGTCGTCGGCAAACCTCAAAGCTTTTATTTCTTCTCCATGGATTTTAATACCTACTCCGAATTTTTCTTTTGTTTCCTTCACTGCTTGCTCAATATACAGATTGAGTAACATCGGGGACAGGCTACAACCCTGTCTCACTCCCTTCCCAACCACTGCTTCCCTTTCATGCCCCTCGACTCTTACAACTGCCATCTGGTTTCGGCACTGTAGCTTATTACAGTTGTAAGTGCACATATTTTTATATTTGGTACTAGCATAGTATGTTCCCACATAATGTTGTCCAGTGCACTGTCCTGAGTCGCCAATAAAAATATCTGCATTTATACCTGTTACACCCTCTCTAGCAGAATTTATCAAGTAGCCTCTGACAAGTCACATGTATATTTCATTTTCCACTAATCGTATTTTACACACATTATGTTCCTCACCTGTCATTCAACATAATACTTTAAACTGTTTGTGTATTTAACTAGAGACATCGCACTATCTGACAGATAGCAGCTACCTGAGTAATGTCAAACCATCGCTAATGTAAATGTCTCTAGTTGCTAATGGCCAGAGTGTAAATGCCAGCCTTTCTTCGGGTTACGTTGGTCGTCAGTAATTAGCTTTCTGCTTTTACATTCCCTCCTCAAATGAGAAACCACGCACTGCCTCCAGGCATTACCGTCTTACGTACAAAACGAGACGTCTAAATTCTTCCTTCGGTACGCCATTTTTCTCACTTCTAGAACAGTCCGTTCGTTACGCAAAATAAACCTCTTCGAACATCGGAGTTTTCCACTGCGTCTGTAAAAGTATACAGAGTGGTCCATTGATCGTCACCGGGCAGAATACCTCACGAAATAAGCGTCAAACGAAAAAACTACAGAGAACCGAAACTCGTCTACCTTGAAGGGGGAAACCAGATGGCGCTGTGGTTGGCCCGCTATATGGCGCTGCCATAGGTCAAACGGATGTCAACTACGTTTTTTAAAATACGAACCCTCATTTTTTATTACGTATTCGTGTAGTACGTAAAGAAATATGAATGTTTTAGTTGGACCACTATTTTCGCTTTGTGATAGATGGCGCTGTAATAGTCACAAACATATGGCTCACAATTTTAGACGAACAGTTGGTGACAGATTTTTTAAATTAAAATACAGAACGTAGGTACTTTTGCACATTTTACTTCGATTGTTCCAATGTGAAAAATGTACCTTTCTGAACTTATTTCTGAGAACAGATGCTGTCACAGCGTGATTACCTGTAAATACCACATTAATGCGATAAATGCTGAAAATGATGTCCGTCAACCTCGATGCATTTGGCAATACGTGTAACGACATTCCTCTCAACAGCGAGTAGTTCGCCTTCCGTAATGTTCGCACATGCATTGACAATGCGCTGACGCATGTTGTCAGGCGTTGTCGGTGGATCACGAGAGCAAATATCGTTCAACTTTCCCCACGACCAATCCACCTGTCAGGAAATATGCTATTCAATACCGCTTCAACCGCACGCGAGCCATGTGCCGGACATCCATCATGTTGGAAGTACATCGCCATTCTGTCGTGCAGTCAAACATCTTGTAGTAACATCTGTAGAACATTACGTAGGAAATCAGCATACATTACACCATTTAGATTGCCATCGATAAAACGGGAACCAATTATCCTTCCTCCCATAATGCCGCATCATACATTAACCCACCAAGGTCGCCGATGTTCCACTTGTCGCAGCCATAGTGGATTTTCCGTTGCCCAATAGTGCATGTTATGCCGGTTTACGTTACCGCTGTTGGTGAATTACGCTTCGTCGCTAAATAGAACGCGTGCAAAAAATCTGTCCCGTAATTTCTGTTGTGCCCAGTGGCAGAACTGTACACGACGTTCAAAGTCGTCGCCATGCAGTTCCTGGTGCATAGAAATATGGTACGGGTGCAACCGATGTCGATGTAGTTTTTGAGACTCCCGATTCTCGCGCAATTTGTCTGCTACTGATGCGCGGATTAGCAGCGACAGCAGCTAAAACACCTACTTGGGCATCATCATTTGTTGCAGGTCGTGGCTGACGTTTCACATGTGGCTGAACACTTCCTGTTTCCTTAAATAACGTAACTATCCGGCTAACGGCCCGGACACTTGGATGATGTCGCCCAGGATACCGAGCAGCATACATAGCGCACGCCCGTTGGGCATTTTGATCACAATAGCCATACATCAACACGATATGGACGTTTTCCGCAATTGGTAAACGGTCCATTTTTACACGGGTAATGTATCAGGAAGTAAATACTGTCCGCACTGGCGGAATGTTACGTGATACCACGTACTTATACGTTTGTGACTATTACAGCGCCATCTATCACAAAGCGAAAAAAGTGGTCCAATTAAAACATTCATATTTCTTTACGTACTACACGAATATGTAGTAAGTGGGTGGTTCCTATTTTAAAACACGCAGTTGATATCCGTTTGACCTATGGCAGCGCCATCTAGCGGGGCAACCATAGCGCCATCTGGTTTCCCCCTTCAAGCTAGACGAGTTTCGTTCTTTGTAGTTTTTTCGTTTGATGCTTATTTCGTAAGGTATTTGGGCCGGTCACTATCAATGGACCACCCTGTAGTGTTGTATTCCACCTGCCGATTATTAGCGCCAAAAACCAACAAGACGCAATTCGTAGGGTATGCTGGTTATCTGGTTCTGGTATCGTCTTGCGTTGCCTCCAATCTACCGCTTGCTCACCGATACAGGCGAATGGTAGCGAACACTGGCGAATCCGCTACGAATGTGAATTCGCTCGTGTTCGCTTGCATTCGCTGCGGTGTAAAGTGGGCTTGATGCAGAGGGTAAGCTGTGTGTGTGTGTGTGTGTGTGTGTGTGTGTGAGAGAGAGAAGAGAGAGAGAGAGAGAGAGAAAACACACACACACACACACACACACACACACACACACACACACACACACCTGACTGCTATTGTCACTGTAATGGTTCTGCAACAAGAGTTGGCGCACACAGCCCGTAAGAAAGGGTGCCGTGAAGAAATAAGGCAAATATGGGCCAGCTGCAGCCTTTTGTGTTGGGTGGGGAGCGCACAATGGAGCAGTTCCGGCTGCTGAGCACGTCCCGTCTTCAGGCAATGCATCCGCTTCCCCCGTCACGCTAGCCCGCGGCCAATCCGGTTCCCGCCAACTCCAACGAATTATGCTCACGCCGACGCTGGGAAGCCGTCGCAGTCCGAACGAGTTATAATCCGCTAGGCGTCACGCTCCACGTACTTCGCGAATTCATTAAGTTTCCCGTGCACGTTTGGTAATCACGTGACGAAAACAACTAACGCACAAGTAATTTTTTGTTTGTTTCGGCCTATGACAAAATTGTCTGCCTTTGATTATCAAGTCAGAAACAGAACTAGCGATTGGAATCCATGGAAATTTTCACAGAAACTCTTTATCCAGCAGTTATGTCTACGTGGTGGTGGTCGTCTAGACACCGCCACCTTGATTCTGATGATGATGACTGGTTTGTGGGGGCTCAACTGCATGGTCATCAGCACTTTCTTCAAACAGTCCACTTTCTTCAAACAGTCCACTTTCTTCACACAGTCCACTTTCTTCACACAGTCCAACCCAGCCACTGCCAAAAATGATGATGATGAAATGATGAGCACAAAGAGACCTTGCCCGTGTCACAGAAAATCACCAACCCGGCCGGGAATCAAACCAGGTGCCCCGTGATTGAGAGGCAGCAGCACTAGCCACTAGAGCGAACGAAGTGATGGGCTGCTAGATTTGTTACCGGAAGGTTTGAACACCGCAAGTGTTAACAGAGATGCCACAGGAATTGAAATGGGAATCCATGGAGGGAAGGTCACGTTCTTTCCAAGAAACACTCTTGAGAAAATGTAGAGAAGTGGCGTTTGAGGCTGACTGCCAGCAACGTAGATTTCACGTAAGGACCACGAAGATAAGATCAGAGAAGTTGAAAGGTTTATTTTTCAAAAAATTCTAATTATTATTAGCCTGGTGAAAGACATACGGAAAAATGTGAAGTTCTATCCTAGACAATATTATCGTTACCGATACTACTACATACTACTACTAGTACAACACTGGCGAGGCAATCTACACTCCTGGAAATTGAAATAAGAACACCGTGAATTCATTGTCCCAGGAAGGGGAAACTTTATTGACACATTCCTGGGGTCAGATACATCACATGATCACACTGACAGAACCACAGGCACATAGACACAGGCAACAGAGCATGCACAATGTCGGCACTAGTACAGTGTATATCCACCTTTCGCAGCAATGCAGGCTGCTATTCTCCCATGGAGACGATCGTAGAGATGCTGGATGTAGTCCTGTGGAACGGCTTGCCATGCCATTTCCACCTGGCGCCTCAGTTGGACCAGCGTTCGTGCTGGACGTGCAGACCGCGTGAGACGACGCTTCACCCAGTCCCAAACATGCTCAATGGGGGACAGATCCGGAGATCTTGCTGGCCAGGGTAGTTGACTTACACCTTCTAGAGCACGTTGGGTGGCACGGGATACATGCGGACGTGCATTGTCCTGTTGGAACAGCGTTCCCTTGCCGGTCTAGGAATGGTAGAACGATGGGTTCGATGGCGGTTTGGATGTACCGTGCACTATTCAGTGTCCCCTCGACGATCACCAGTGGTGTACGGCCAGTGTAGGAGATCGCTCCCCACACCATGATGCCGGGTGTTGGTCCTGTGTGCCTCGGTCGTATGCAGTCCTGATTGTGGCGCTCACCTGCACGGCGCCAAACACGCATACGACCATCATTGGCACCAAGGCAGAAGCGACTCTCATCGCTGAAGACGACACGTCTCCATTCGTCCCTCCATTCACGCCTGTCGCGACACCACAGGAGGCGGGCTGCACGATGTTGGGGCGTGAGCGGAAGACGGCCTAACGGTGTGCGGGACCGTAGCCCAGCTTCATGGAGACGGTTGCGAATGGTCCTCGCCGATACCGCAGGAGCAACAGTGTCCCTAATTTGCTGGGAAGTGGCGGTGCGGTCCCCTACGGCACTGCGTAGGATCCTACGGTCTTGGCGTGCATCCGTGCGTCGCTGCGGTCCGGTCCCAGGTCGACGGGCACGTGCACCTTCCGCCGACCACTGGCGACAACATCGATGTACTGTGGAGACCTCACGCCCCACGTGTTGAGCAATTCGGCGGTACGTCCACCCGGCCTCCCGCATGCCCACTATACGCCCTCGC
Source organism: Schistocerca piceifrons (assembly GCF_021461385.2). Lineage (NCBI taxonomy): Eukaryota > Metazoa > Arthropoda > Insecta > Orthoptera > Acrididae > Schistocerca > Schistocerca piceifrons. Next base: position 132,024,023 of record NC_060148.1, on the reverse strand, counting down.
TCAAAGTCCGTCAACTGCACATACGGTTCACGTCCACGCTCTCGCGGCATGCTACCAGTGTTAAAGACTGCGATGGAGCTCCGTATGCCACGGCAAACTGGCTGACACTGACGGCGGCGGTGCACAAATGCTGCGCAGCTAGCGCCATTCGACGGCCAACACCGCGGTTCCTGGTGTGTCCGCTGTGCCGTGCGTGTGATCATTGCTTGTACAGCCCTCTCGCAGTGTCCGGAGCAAGTATGGTGGGTCTGACACACCGGTGTCAATGTGTTCTTTTTTCCATTTCCAGGAGTGTATTTTATTTAAATTGCTGGGCATTGTCATTTGTCTGTTCTTTTACCTTTATTTGTTTGTAGTGTCAATTAAGCCTAAGACGATGTCCAACGTGCTAGCAATTGATTTTAGCCTCGTGTGAACTTAATCGTATTTAAATTCTTGAGCATTGGCATTTGCTTGTTCTTTTACTCTTATTTCTTTGTTGTGCCAGTTAGCCCTATGATGATGTCAGACATTGGTATCTGTCAACCTTATTTTGGCTACTAGCGCTCAGGCGCAATATTGCCGGGCGTTAGTAGTTTGAATGTGCTTTGCGCTGTTGTTGTTGGGCTATGCCGTACATACATTTAGTCTTGTACGTGTTGTTGTGTTAAGGATTTTAGGGCATTTTTAATTGAGATACCTGTTGAAAATATTATCACTCTTTTAAAGAAGGTATAGGAAGGAGTAGGAAGGAGTATCTTCTACTGCAAATTTAATTGTAAATTATACATTTGTACTTCACATTTAAAACTTTCACTGTATTAGGTGATTGCCGGCCGGGGTGGCCGAGCGGTTCTGGACGTACAGTCTGGAACCGCGCGGCCGCTACGGTCGCAGGTTCGAATCCTGCCTCGGGCTCGGATGTGTGTGATGTCCTTAGGTTAGTTAGGTTACACTAGTTCTAAGTTCTAGGGGACTGATGACCTCAGAAGTTAAGTCCCATAGTGCTCAGAGCCATTTGAACCATTTTTGTATTAGGTGAAAGTATGTCGTTTAAAGCACAATGATTATTTGTTAATGTATCAAATTGTAAACAGTTTTGAAGTTTCTCTGTTTACCTGTGGTATATAACATTTTTATTACCTCATATTGTAAGCAGTTTAATATGTTTGTGTAAGTGTAATTTGTAAGCTACAGTGTAATTTACTACAATTAATTAATTGTTTTGGGGAAATAAACCTTGAATTGTATGTCCCCTTTTCATTAACCGAATCCCATCCAAATCGTCCGCTCATGTCCTCAAGCGCCACTAGCGGAGTCAGGGCAGGCTGTGACCTGTCAAGGTCGCGCGGATCCTCAGCACGGCAGGCTGCAGGCTGCCTCCGACAACTACCAACAACTGTTCGCTCGCTAGCATTCGCGGTAACAGTACCTCACAGTCGGAGTTTGTGTATGCGCGCAACAGCAGAATCGGTAGCCAACTTAAAAAATAAGTGGAAGTCCACCCTTGAGAATTAAGATTCTTACGCAGGCATATGGACAGTCGTTTCTGCCTCGCTCTGTTTGCTTGGGGAACAGTAAAGGATAAAACGAATACAGGTGCAAGGGCGCTCTCCCCCCCCCCCCCCCCCCGCCCCCCCCTCCACCACGCACTGTACTGTACTGTACTGTGCCTTGCAGAGTATGTACCAGGTGTACCGGCATGAAATGAGCGTTAAGATAGAAATGTGTCGACAGGGAACATTTGTTGTGAACGAGACTTAATTTTTTTCTTTCGTTGGTATGACATCTGTCAAAGATATTTAGTATACATCAAGTCATGGAACAAACAACATCATATGTTTTCATCGTGTTAATGTCGAATTTTGTACCAGAAAGTGATGATTTGCGGAAAGCATTAATTTTTTGTTTTCATTTGAAACGAAGTGCTGCAGAGTCGCATCGAATGCTTGTCGAGGCAAAAGATGGTTTCAACGGTTCAGAAATAATGATTGTGATGTAAGAAATGCAGAACGTGGAAGACCACCAAAAAAGTTCGAAGACACTGAATTGCAAGCAATATTGGATGAAGATGATACTTTGAGTGAGAAGCAAATGGCAGCAATGCTAAATGTTGCACAATTTCTGACCGTTTGAAAGCTATGGGAAAGATCCAAAAGTGTGGAAAATGGGTGCCACACGAATTGAATGGAAGACAGATGGAAAACCGAAAAACCCCGTCAAATTTTGCTTCAAAGACATGAAAGAAAATCAATTTTCCATAGAATTCTTACTGGCGATGAACAACAGATTTGTTTTAAGAATCCTAAACGGGAAAAAATCATGGGTTCATCAGGGACAACCAGATCGATTCGGCAAGAAGACAATGCTCTGTGTTTGGTGGGATCACAAAGGTGTGGTATATTGTGAGCTTCTAAAACCCGATAGAACTGTGAATACTAATCGCTACAGACAAAAAAATATCAACTTGAACTATGCATTGATCGAAAAAAGAGCAGAATGGACCAGAAGACAAGGCAAAGTAATTTTTTTACACGACAATGCACCTGCACACAAAGCAAAACTGGTTTAGGATACAATCAAAACACTTGGCTGGGAGCTGCTACCCCACCCGCCCTATTCACGAGAATTGGTCCCTTCTGACTATCATTTGTTTTCATCAATCGGACACGGATTGGCTGAGGAATACTTCGATTCCTACGAAGAAGTCGAAAATTAGGTGTCTGATTGGTTTGCTTCGAAAGACGAACATTTCTATTGGCGTGGTGTCCACAAATTGCCAGAAAGGTGGTCAAAATGTATAGAAAGCAATTGTCAGTACTTTGAATAAAATGTTTTTACTTTTCAGTTCAAAATTAGTGTTTCATTTTCACAAAAAATAAAACCCTCATTTCATACCGGTACACCTGGTATGTACATTGAAGAGCCAAAGTGCTGGATGGAGTTGACAACATGAATCCTGCAGGGCTGTCCATAAATCCGTAAAAATTGGGCATGGGGGTCCCTTCTTAAGAGCACGTTCCAAGACATCCCGGGTATGCACAATACCGTTCATGTTAGGGGAGTTTGGTGGCCAGCGGAGGTGTTTAAACTCGGAAGAGTGTTCCTGGAGCCACTCTGTAGCAATTCTGGACGTGTGGGGTGTCGCATTGTCCTGCTGGAACTACCCAAGTCCGTCGGAATGCACTATGTACAGGAATGGATGCAGGTGATCAGATACAATGCTTACTTACATGTTAACTGTCAGAGTCGTATCTAGACGTATCAGGGGTCCAATATCAGTCCAACTGCACCCGCCCCACACCATTACAGAGCCTGCACCAGCTTGAACAGTCCCCTGATGATGTGCAGGGTCCATGGATACATGAGGTTTTCTCCATACCCGTACACGTTCTTTCGCTCCATTGAATTTCAAAAAGAGACTCGTCCGACCAGGCAGCATGTTTAAAGTCATCAACAGTCCAATGTCTGTGTTGACGGACGCAGGTGAGGCGTAAAGCTTTGTCGTGCTGTCATCAGGGGTACTCGAGTGGGACTTCGGCCCCAAAAGCCCAAATCGATGACGTTTCGTTCAATGGTTTGCACGCTGATACTTGCTGATGGCCCACCATTGGAATCTGAAGCAATTTGCGGAACGGTTGCACTTGTGTCACGCTGAACGATTCTCTTCACTCGCTGGTGGTCCCGGTTCTTGCAGGATCTTCTTCGGTCGCAGCGATGCAGTAGATTTGATGTTTTGCGGCACACTGGTGAAATCGTCGTACGGGAAAATCCCCGCTTCATCGCTGCCTCGGAGATGCTGTGACCTATCGCTCATGTCCCGTCTATAACACCACGTCCAAACTCAAATCTTGATAACCTGCCACTGTAGCAGCAGTAACCGATGTAACAACTGCGGCAGACACGTATTTTTTATAGAGGCGTTGCCGACCGCGGCGCCGTTTTCTGCGTGAGCCAGATCGCTGGTCGATCATCAGCGATCGGCTTCTTATCTTTGGCGCGTCCCCGGGCATGAGCATCTTTTTTGGGATGGGGCGCGCCGGACGGCGAGAGGCAGTCGGTTTGGGGCGGCTGGTGAGACTGGCGGAGTTGTGGCTGGGGCGTAAGCACATGACGTGCGATGTCTGTCACGCTGGGGCTGTTTGCTAACCGTGAAACTCCTGCGGCGGTTACTGGTCGCCTGGAAGGCATTTCGTATAAACTGTGCGGAGCCTCGCAGTGAGAGGGGAGTCCTGAGTTGGTGTTGGCCCAGATGTTTGTGCAAATTGAGGTGCCTGTGTGAGAAGCACGGCGTGGGCCTGTTCGTTGCTTCGTCCTTCTGGCAGCCACCGCAAGCGGATGTTCGGCCGGAATGTCTACAGTTTGTGGTGAGCACAGTGTGAACAAGTTCTCGTGGGATGTGCTCCCAGCCTGACTCTTAGCCCGTGTTATTTTTGGGTGCCGAGCCCTTGTCTGTAACTGCTTCCGGGTGTCCTCTAAGATTTAACAGCAAAACTGTGTTTTTGTGGCATTCTGTGTTTCTGGCTCAGCCTCCGCCTAGAAAGGGGAAAGATTTGAGCCCCAACTGAAAAGTGGGGGAGGGGGGGGTTTCGATTGGACAGCTTTTGGAATTCCTTAATGCTGTAATTTAAATATATATACAAAAATTCTTTCAGAATAAGCCGCCTGTTTCTTTGGGACACTGCAGTTCAAACAGGACTGGTGTAATGTTAATGAGTGTTAGTTATTCGTCAAATGAAGTGTATTTAATGTGTTGCAGTTTTCTGGGGCACGCAGCTGTGTTACTGAACTCATTTTGAAGTGTTCTGTCGGGTGAATGACTGCTCCCCACTTCAGTGTATTCTTTTGAGTAGTATTGTAAGGTTTTTTGGATATTTGTCAGTGGGGTGTATTGATTCAATTTTGTTTTTCTCTTTCTTTTGAATTACGAAGAATTGTTTAGTTTATCTGGTTATTGTCTTAAATCGCGCTTCACGCACTAAATCGGCTGATATTCTGTTTAATGTCAGACACATTCAAATGTAACTTCATTTATGTTATTTGAAATAAATGTGTTGGGTTGACCTTAATGAATTGTGTGCAACCTAAGTAAGGGACCCAGGGACCCAGTCCTCCATTAGTGCTTAACAGTGGCGTGTGGTTCGCGTTGTGAGCCCCGTGCTCAGTCCACCGCCTGTTTACACACATCTGTATCTGAATACACACGGCTGTACCACTTTCTTTGGCGCTTCAGTGTAGCTATACCTGATAGCGAAGTGACTTTGACGTGTTAGCCGCCAATTCGCTTATCTGAACGAAATGGAGGACATCCTGGACCCAAACCAGTGGCGCGTTATTTACGGGAAACGCCTCATACTTTCGAAAACCAAGAACTTGTCGACTACATGCCACGCACAATCGCTGCTGCATTGTTCAAAAAAGGTGTGTGCACACACACACACACACACACACACACACACACACACACACACACACACACACACACAAAGAGTTAACGGAACGTTTCTGCTCATACGTGTACAGACATGTCGATGTGACTCGTTGTTGTTGTGGTGATCTTCAGTCCTGACACTGGTTTGCTGCAGCTCTCCATGCTACCCTCTCCTGTGCAAGCTTCTTCATCTCCCAGTACCTACTGCAGCCTACATCCTTCTGAATCTGCTTTGTGTGACTCATACCACACCTTACTGTAGGTGGCGAGTATGTAGTTGGGTCATTTGCGGTATTGAAGTGTCACCTTTATTTGGATGTGCATGGCCTAGGCACAGTACGACGTGAGGCCGCAGCGGCAGGCAGGTAGGTAGGTAGGTAGGTAGGTAGGTACCTGATACCTTGGCGGGTAGGCGGACGCCAGAGCAACTGCAGAAGTGGCCCCAGGCACCGCGCGACCTTGACGCAGCCACGCCTGTCCCCTGAGCCACTCGGCTGTGGAAATTAAAGTGCCGCACGTTACGGGAACACCGACACGGACACGCCTTACAATTGCCTCCTTTGTTTGCCGTGTCGCCCCGACTCTGCCGCAAGGCAGCCATTACCGTGCGTGTGGGACCGATATCACCTCAAAAATACTATCTACACCTACATCTGTACTCTCCAAAACACCGTGACGTTCACGGCAGAGGGTACGTCCCACTGTCCCACTCATACTCTGTTCATCATGAGAATAAACCTGATGCAAACACTACGCCGCGTATTCTTCCGTGTTTGCTTGAACCCCACTGGATTTCAAAAATGGTTCAAATGGCTCTGAGCACTATGGGACTTAACTGCTGAGGTCATCAGTCCCCTAGAACTTAGAACTACTTAAACCTAACTAACCTAAGGACAGCACACACATCTATGCCCGAGGCAGGATTCGAACCTGCGACCGTAGCGGTCCCGCTGTTTCAGACTGTAGCGCCTAGAACCGCTCGGTCACACCGGCCGGCAGCAGCAGCTCTTACACCGTGGCTGCGGTTACCCTCGACGCTGCATCACAGACAGGAGCGCCTGCGATGGTGTACTCAACGACGAAACTGGGTGCAAAAATGGCAAAACGTCATTTTTTCGGATGAATCCAGGTTCTGTTTTTCTGTTTACGGCATCGTCATGGTCGCATCCGTGTTCGGCGACATCGCGGTGAACGCACATTGGAAGCGTGTATTCGTCATCGCCATACTCGTGTATCACGCCATCGGTCACCTCTTGTTCGCATTGACGGCACTTTGAACAGTGGACGTTACATTTCAGATGTGTTACGACCCGTGGCTCCACCCTTCATTCGATCCCTGCGAAAACCTACATTTCAGCAGGATAATGCACGACCACATGTTGCAGGTCCTTTCCGGATACAGAAAATGTTCGACGGCTGCCCTGCCTGGCAACCTCATTCTCCAGATCTCTCACCAACTGAAAACGTCTGGTCAATGGCGGCCGAGCAACTGGCTCGTCACAATACGCCAGTCACTACTCTTGATGAACTCTGATTTCGTGTTGAAGCTGTACACGCCATCCGAGCTCCGTTTGACTCAATGCGCAGGCGCATGAAGGCCGTTATTACGGCCAGAGGTGGTTGTTCTGGGTACTGATTTCTCAGGATCTATGCACCCAAACTGCGTGAAAATGTAATCAGATGTCAGTTCTAGTATAATATATTTGTCCAATGAATACCCGTTTATCATCTGCATTTCTTCTTGGTGTAGTAATTTTAACGGCCACGATAAAATTCCTACATTCGATGTTATTTCGAGAACATTACGCACTACGCGAGATCTGTCCGTCTGTAATCGCAACAGCGGGGTTGCGCTGTTTGTCAGCAACCTGTTGGGCACCGCCGCAGTGGTGCCAACCTATCGCCAGGAGGCGGCAGAAAGTGTAACGCGCGGACTGGGTGCGTCCGCAGCAAGGCCGCGCATGTTACCTCACCTGCCGCTACTGTTGAGGCGGGCCGACCTCTCCTCGCCGTTACTCTTATTATTAACGTTCGTATTCAAACGAGTTTTCTGCTGGAACCTGCCCCCAGACCCTTCCCTGGCAGTTGGCGTCACCTCCTTATACAGTCGCCAGTGTGAGGGGAGCGACGGCACGGTGTGTGTTCAGTTACCGACAGCATCACAGCTGTCACCCAATACAACACGTACCACAAAAAGTACGCGCTCTGCGCCCTCACCAAAATTCTCAGCCAATCCCACTCCCCGCTATATACACAAAATAAATGTGTTCAGTGCTATTTTACTGAAAACTGTCATTTTGCGACTGTGACGAAGTATAAAATATTGGGTTATTCTTACAGAGAAGAAAACAACAACCAAATGTTGTTGCCCTAAACATCGCCGAACCCGGTTTCGAACCGATACACTATGCGATCGAAAGTATCCGGACACCTAGCTGAAAATGACTCGCAAGTTCGTGGCGACCTCCATCGGTAATGCTGGAATATGGTGTTGGCCCACCCTTAGCCTTGATGACAGCTTCCACTCTCGCAGCCATACGTCCGATCAGGTGCTGGAAGGTTTCTTGGGGAATGGCAGCCCATTCTTCACGGAGTGCTGCACTGAGGAGAGGTATCGATGTCGGTCGGCGAGGCCTGGCACGAAGTCGGCGTTCCAAAACACTCCAAAGGTGTTCTACAGGATTCCGGTCAGGACTCTGTGCACGCCAGTCCACTACAGGGACGTCATTGTCGCGTAACCACTCCGCCACAGGCCGTGTATTATCAACAGGTGCTCGATCGTGTTGAAAGATGCAATCGCCATCCCCAGAATTGTTATTCAACAGTGGGAAGGAAGAGGGTGCTTAAAACGTCAGTGTAGGCCTGTGCTGTGATAGTGCCACGCAAAACAAGGGGTGCAAACCTCCTCCATGAAAAACACGACCACATCGTAACACTACCGCCTCCAAACTTTACTGTCGTCACTACACACGCTGGCAGATGATGTTCACTGGGTATTCGCCATACCCACACCCTGCCATCGGATCGCCACATTGTGCACCGCGATTCGTCACTCCACACAACGTTTTCCCACTGTTCATTCGTCGAATGTTTACGCTCCTTACACCGAGCGAGGCGTCGTTTGGCGCTTACTGGTGTGATGTGTGGCTTATGAGCAGCCGCTCGACCGCGAAATCAAAGTTTCCGCACCACCTGCCAAACTGTCAGAGTACTTGCAGTGAATCCTGATGCTGTTTGGAATTCCTGTGTGACGGTCTGGATAGGTTTCTGCCTATTACACATTACGACCCTCTTCAACTGTGGGCGGTCTCTGTCAGTCCACAGACGAGGTCGGCCTGTACGCTTTAGTGCTGTAGGTGTCCCTTCACGTTTCCACTTCATTACCACACCGGAAACAGTGGACCTAGGGGTGTTTAGGAGTGTGGAAATCTCGAATGCAGACGTATGACACAAGTGACACCCAGTCACCTGATCACGTTCGCTTCCGTGAGTTCGGCGGAGCGCCCCATTCTGCTCTCTCACGATGTCTAGTGACTACTGAGGTCGCTGATACGGAGTACCTGGCAGTAGGTGGCAGCACAATGCAGTTAATACGAAAAACATACGTTTTTTGGGTGTGTCCGGATACTTTTGATCGCACAGTCTACTATCTTGAGACGGCTGATCATGTCAAGGTGCACATTTGTTGAAGTTTGCTTGACGATTCCGCTGCTTATTTGCCTTTGTGGCGAAAGATTCTTGGACTGGTGGTTCCCTATAGTAAGGAACGATGTTCGAAACGACCTATTTAAACGCAGGTATTCTTTTTAACGATCGACCACTGTGTAAAGAAATCTTTAAGGTTGACTTCTTGTCATTTTATTTTACTTACGTGCAAAATCCTAAGCAACTGTTTTGGAAAGTTGTTACCGTCCATTCATGAAATACTGTGGAGTATATAATAAAATATTTGTGCTGACGCGGACACACACACACACACACACACACACACACACACACACACACACACACACACAAAGCGGTTTTGGCACGCGTCAAATGTACACAAAGATGGGGATATCGTAGATACAACACTGCCAAATATACAGTTAACGTGTAAAAAACGAAATATTTTTGGAAAAAATTATGATAAATGTAATGGAATGATGTGGACACATCAGTGTTTCTGTTAAGTACTATAATAGTTCAGAGAAAAAATGTGTGTGAAATTTTGTGGGACTTAGCTGCTAAGGTCATCAGTCCCTAAGCTTACACACTACTTAATTTAAGTTATCCTAAGGACAAACACACACGCCCATGCCCGAGGGAGGACTCGAACCTCCGCCGGGACCAGCCGCAGCCACCTCGGCTAATAGTTTACAACAGATATCGCTTAGCCGCTCTCTCAGAGATATTACAATATCTACAGGGTGGGGCAAATGAAAGTATCCCGGACGAGTGGATACCACTGGACGTGAATTTCTGGCAGCACTGACGGAGAAGGAAACAGTTAGGTCCAACAGGATGGAGCAATTGCCCATACAGCCGGCCGGACCTTGGAGCACGTTTACACGACCTTCACGCCTGACAAAGAGTTGTTAGCAGAGACTTCAACATTATGAACACGGCTGCACTACAGCAATGCTTACAGAACAGCAGGAGTAAAGGACAGGCAACCAACTGCAAAAAAAAAATGTTGGCTTTCAAATAACCTTGACCAGTTTCGAGGGATCGAAACCAGTCTTCTTCAGAATGACAGACAACTTCACATTAACAATTCACTCGTTAAAAGCTGTCTCCACGTGTCCGTATGTGGAAATTAAGGGATCTTAATTTTTACATACGGACATACAGACTGTTGTCGATAAATGTCATGTGCAGACACCTTTTACTGAGTGAATTGCTTATGTGAAGTCGTCTGTCCTCCTGAAGAAGACGGGTTTAGATCCGTCGATGGCGTGGTGAAGGTTATTTGTAAAGCACCATTTTTTGCAATTGTTTGTCTGACCCTTATACCTGTTAGCACAGGTCAATCTGGTCACGTACCCAGCTGGTTATCTAGGTGAGCTGATCCGTCGGTCTGCGATTACTTTCTGCACGGTGTACCGCAACAACCCTCATAGTCTTCAAGAAGTGCATCAGAACATTTGGGATGAGACTGCATCAGTTCCAGCAGTCCAGCTTCGATCCGTCTTTAACAACTTGCTGACCAATGCCCAAAAGTGCCAAGTCGTGAATGGTCGTCACTTCTGCTAAACACCATTTCATCCCCATCGACGCCCAAGTTGCATCAGCCGGCCGGAGTGGCCGATCGGTTCTAGGCGCTACAGTCTGCATCCGCGCGGCCGCTGAGGTCGCAGGTTCGAATCCTGCCTCGGGCATGGATGTGTGTGATGTCCTTAGGTTAGTTAGGTAGGTTTAAGTAGTTCTAAGTTCTAGGGGAATGATGACCTCAGAAGTTAAGTCCAATAGTGCTCAGAGCCATTTGAACGATTTTGAACCAAGTCGCGTCAAATCGAAAGACTTGCACCCGGCGAACGGTCTACCCGACGGGAGGTCCTAGTCACGCAACATTCACATTCACTTCTAATATCTGATGTAGTCAGGTTAGTACTGTATTTTCTTTCCTCCGTCGTGTTTCTTGTACCCTGGAAATCTGTTGTCCGGGTGTATTTGCCCCAGCTATTACACTGATTAGGAAGCAGAAAATTTAGAAAGATTGAACATTAGCCTACATTATATGCATTTTATATACAATGAACATTTATTGCAAATAAATTTCCTAACAAACAGGTTCTGAGTTTCTTAACTTTATTCATAAGTAATGATCACTGAATGTTAAATACATGGTGACAAATATTGAACTATATGAAAAAAGCGTAAATTAGTTGCGCCCACACAATTTATTCAGCATGTAAACGTCATTAAAGATATTCGGATTTAGGTTATGACATGTTCAATATGCTTGCCATCATTGGGGATGATGTGGCGCAGACGCGAAATTCTGCATGACCCGCTGAGGTGTTGGAATATCGATGCTGTCGATGGCCTTCTGAATGGCTGTTACAGCTCAGAAATGGTTTTGGGGCTATTGCTGTACGCCTTGTCTTTAATATAGCCCCACAGAAACATGGGTTCAGATTCGGAGAATACGGCGGCGAATCGAGGCCCATGCCACTGGCCTCTTCGTATCCCACAGCCAGAACTGTCCCCAAAGCTCTTCTCCAAGACATTAAACACTCTCCTGCTTCTCTGGGATCAAGCTCCGTCTTGCATGAACCACATCTTGTCGAAATCAGGGTCAATTTGGATAATGGGGATGAAATCATCTTCCAAAATCCTCACGGTACCATTCCGTAGTCACCGTACTATCAAGGAATATCGTACCGGTTATTCCGTCACCGGACACTGCACACCACAGAGTCACCCATTGACGCTGAATAGACTTGTGTATCGCGAAACGCGCCAATTTTGCTTATTGACGAACTCGTCGAAATGAAAGTGGGCATCGTCGCTGAGCCAAACCATAGATTCGCGTACTAATTCCCGTCATGCCCCGAGGCGAACCGTCCAGTTTGAACGTCCTAACGCAAACCGTTCAGAAGCTGAACCTATTCATAGGATGTGACGTTTATACTATGTAAATTTTCTACTGTGTAATCAATTTATATACTGTAGTATCTCAGAGAATTCTGTATGCCACTGTTATGTTTGTGATACCGCCACCTTCGTCTACATTTGCCATATGGCAAGAGCATTTCTGTGCGCGTTGATGCGTGCGTGAGCCGTTGAGGATGCAAAGTTTCCGGCGAATCGACTTACCTGGATTCACGTTCGGAACGCATTCCGTGCTCATTTTCCAGTTCACTGCATTGGACACGCACTGAATTTCTTGCTCAGTCTGGCTGCAGATAGCAAAAAAATGGTTCAAATGGCTCCCAGCGCTATGGGACTTAACTTCTGAGATCATCAGTCCCCTAGATCTTAGAACTGCTTAAACCTAACTAAGCTAAGGACATCACACAGATCCATGACCGAGGCAGGATTCGAATCTGCGACCGTAGCAGTCGCGCGGTTCCAGAGTGTAGCGGCTAGAACCGCTCGGCCACAGCAGCCGGCGCTGCAGACAGCAGCGCATCTCATCTTGGGCCGGTATTACGCTGTCGTATTTCTTTGTCAAAGCTGATGTGTCAAAGATTTATGTCAAAGAAACTTGATGGCGTAATAGGGAAATCTGTCAAATGTCGCCTGTCGTCAAATGTGATCAAATCTAGGGCCTCGCTGCAGATCTGATCATGAAAGTCGCTTTCACTGCAATGTCAAATGTTACCACCACTTGGGGCGCTGTCATCGCTGCAGCGTTCTGTCACGAGGAGAGAGAGAGAGAGAGAGAGAGAGAGAGAGAGAGAGAGAGAGAGAGTGTGTGTGTGTGTGTGTGTGTGTGTGTGTGTGTGTAAAACATGGCTGGGAAGTTAAATTCGTGTGTGCCGTCAACTACAAAATTAATTGAAATATATGAACCTGATGAGGCGCTTTACAACGTGAGGCACCCTGAGTACAAAAATAGATTATGACGACCCGAGAGCTACAAAAGAATTGCGGAGGTCATTAGCCGTGAGATACGGCCCGGGTGCTCGGCTGACGACATAAAAAAAAATATTAATGGTCTCCGCTCAAGGTACTCTGATAAAGCAAAAGTAGGTATCGACATACTTATTTCGTTGTATATATTCTGAGCTCTCCAGTCTTCTCAAGCTCTTTTTGTAAAGCGCCTTATCAGCTTCATACATTTCTATTAATTTTGTAGTTGTGGGACACAAAATGTAATTATTACTTTGATCTACAATAAAAATAGTTCTGATTTCACCAAAGTGTGTTGAACATTTTGGATATTGGACCTTTAGTGCTGTATAAATTGCTTCACATGTTTCAGGCATTGTTTTAGTTAATGTGCACTGTGGTATTCGAATGCTGTACTATCTCCTGTAGCAAGGGAGTGTTACTGTGAGCCTGTCTTGAGTGAGTATTGTGCTTTGTAATACGATGAGACACTTCGCTGAGTAAATACTGAAATGTATGCTCGTCCATTCTTAAGTAATTTATGTACGACTTGACGTCCTCCTCTAGAAGCTCACTTAACAAATTTTGTTGAATGCTTTTATCGTCTCGTCGTAAAACCCACGGCTTCACCCAGGTACGTATTTCCCCCCCCCCCTCTACCCCCCGCCCCCACCCCCCACTTCGCTTCCAAATGAGCACACAGTGCAGTTGTGGTAGATGCAATTGCTGCATATATTAAGTAGTTGTTGTCAACCATCTTCGACGAAAAATAGATGACAGTGTAATGTCCCTTTTTAGCTCCACGACTAATGTCTTTGTCAAAGAAATTTGACGAATATTTGATCATATCTTTGTCAAAGAAATATGATAGTGTAATACCGTCGTTAACGGGGATTACAGCAGTGAGAAGCGGCGTCCGCCGTGAGCAGAACGACTGTCGGTCAGACACACACACACACACATACACACACACACACACACACACACACACACACACACACACACACACGTCAGCCGTGGAGAGAGAAATGCGACGTCACTTTCTCCGGCGGCGGGTTTCGCTGCCGCTGTCGCCGTCGCCAAGAGGAGTGGCGGAAACCGGCCGAGCGACACAGCAGAGTTGACCACAGTACCGTACAGTAGAGCAGAGGCGGGCTTTCCCTGAGCAGGGGGCGTCCAGAGGCCAGCAGACTGACCGCAACGGGGGGAGCTGGAGGAGCTGCGAGGACTGGGGGCAGTCTGAGCGGTCAGCGGGCGCGAAATGCTGGTGTGGGGCGCACACACAGGGGAGACAGAGAGAACCTTCTGACTGTGTTCGGTCCTACTCCAAAAGAGCAAGAAGACGAAGAAAGATATACAAAAAGAAAAGAGAACGAGAAAGAAAATGATCGGAAGATAATGAGAATAAAAAACACCGAAAGGGAACTGGAAAGGAAACGCGCGATAGTGAAGGATGAAGAAGAACAAGAACAAACGAGATGGATGAAGAAAAGCAACAAACGAGAGGGAGGAACAATAAGATCTAAAGGGTTGGAGGAAGTGATAGATCGAAAGAGGGAGAGAGGAAGTGATAGATCGAAAGAGGGAGAGAGGAAGTGATAGATCGAAAGAGGGAGAGAGGAAGTGATAGATCGAAAGAGGGAGAGAGGAAGTGATAGATCGAAAGAGGGAGAGAGGAAGTGATAGATCGAAAGAGGGAGAGAGGAAGTGATAGATCGAAAGAGGGAGAGAGGAAGTGATAGATCGAAAGAGGGAGAGAGGAAGTGATAGATCGAAAGAGGGAGAGAGGAAGTGATAGTTCGAAAGAGGGAGAGAGGAAGTGATAGTTCGAAAGAGGGAGAGAGCAAGAAAAAGATCGAAAGGGAGAGAGGAAGAAAAAGATCGAAAGGGAGAGAGGAAGAAAAAGATCGAAAGGAACAGTTTGACAAAACAGACGAAAGAGGGAGGACCAAGAAAAAGTGTCGAAAGAGGATAAAGAATGATGGAAAGAAAGAAAAAACGATGGAAGAAAGTTAGTCATGCTTGACAGGTATCGGCAGAAACGAGTGTGTCACACCAGGGGGAGGCGGATTCGTGTGCGCGGCAGGCAGATATCTGCCCACGCGTGAGACTAATATAAACAAAGTGGGAGCGAGGGAAAGACGTAAATCGAGAAAGGGCGTCATCTGCCTGCTACAAGGACCGGCAACTAGCTTCTCAGAGCTGCAGCGTCGTGCCGTTCACGATATATAGCGTCTTAGTATCTTTTGCCTGTAGGAGTCTTAAGTCACAGCTAGAGTCAAAGATGTCAAAATTTCGAGTAACGATGTTTAGGGCACCAAAACTTTTGTGCTGAAGCCTAAAACGTACGCCCTGCCACGGACTTCAAGGGGATTCACGCAGTACAGATGATGCGTACGTGTCGCGAGAAGAATGTTTTGTAAGGGCATTTCCCGTGCATCCAGGGCAGCTACAGGTGTGCGCAGCGCGGTTACGGCCTTGCACTGGCTGCGATAACTGCCGGCTCGCATGATTTACTGCGGGCTGTTCCCTCCCACACAGCCTGAGAACACTGCGACACGCGCCTGCCCCCCGTATCTCAGCGACTCACCTGTCCGCCTGAACTGCTATTTGTCTGACGCACTACACTCTCTTGCGACAGCGTTTTACTGCAATGCACCAGACTAAAAACTTTTCATAGTACAAAACTTGAAGCAACCAATTTACGGGAGAGCTTTCTTGTCGTCAGTCCTCTGACTTTTGACGAGGTCCAATACGACTTCCTTTCGTGTCAACACCTGACAATGGCACGGTGCCGACCCGTCGTGATCCATCTCCTCCAAACTTATGGTGCACACTGAGGCGATGCGTACTAACACCATGCCGGACCACCTTTTGGCCGACAGAGAGAAGCAACTGGACATGGAAAGCACGGTCGGGCTGTACGCTTTTGTGCTGTACGTGCCCCTTCACGTTTCCACTTCACTATCACACCGGGAACAATGGCCCTAGGTATGTTTAGGAGTGTGGAAATCTCGTGTACAGACGTATGACACAAGTGACACCCAGTCACCTGACTACTTTCGAAGTCCGCGGAGCGCCACATTCTGCTCTCCCACGATGCCTAATGACTACTGACAAGGGAACCTCCCCATCGCACCCCCCTCAGATTTAGTTATAAGTTGGCACAGTGGATAGGCCTTGAAGAACTGAACACAGATCAATCGAGAAAACTGGAAGTAGTTGTGTGGAACTATGAAAAAAATAAGCAAACTTTACAAACTGAGAAGGCCATGCGCAAGATAGCTAACATCAAGGATAGTGTGACCTCGGGAGCGCCGTGGTCCCGTGGTTAGCGTGAGAAGCTGCGGAACGAGAGGTCCTAGGTTCAAGTCTTCCATCGAGTGAATAGTTTTCTATCTTTATTTTCGCAAGGTTATGATCTGTCCGTTCGTTCATTGACGTCTCTGTTCACTGTAATAAGTTTAGTGTCTGTGTTTTGCGACCGCACCGCAAAACCGTGCGATTAGTAGACGAAAGGACGTGCCTCTCCAATGGGAACGGAAAACATTTGATAGCAAGGTCATAGGTCAACCGATTCCTCCACAGGAAAACACGTCTGATATATTCTATACGACACTGGTGACGGCATGTGCGTCACATGACAGGAATATGTTGTCGACCCACCTACCTTGTACACTTGGCGAATGGGTAAAAACATTCTTCTACCTTGCCCGATTTAGGTTTTCTTGTGGATGTGATAATCACTCCGAAAAAAGTGACGAAAACATAAGTTTGTCATATAAACTGCAACAAATGAATGCAACAGTTTCACAGTCGCACAATTTTCCCTGTGCTCTGTCAAAACATTTTTTTAACGTTTTCAAATTTTTCCGCGTGTAGGCCGTCAAATCCTGCATATGTCCAAGCAAATCTGAACGTGTCCTGGAATGTTGGAGAGCGAAGTTGAGTATGTGTGAGTGCCTGAAGTTTGATAATTCTCTGAAAATAGAAAGTTAGACCTTTCACTTAAGCGGATACTTGAACCAAGGACCTCCGGTTCCTCATCTGCTCACGCTAACCACGGCGCTCCTGAGCTCACATTATACTTGATGTTGCCTATCTTGCTTTGGACTACTCAGTTTGTGCAGTTTGCTTATTTTTTTCATAGTTCCATACAACTTCTTCCTGTTTTATCGATTGATCTGTGTTCAGTTTTTCAAGGCCTATCCACTGTGCCAACTTATAACTAAATCTGAGGGGGGTGCGATGGGGAGGTTCCCTTGTGATGTAGCTGATTGTAGAACCTAGCAGTAGGTGGCAGCACAAACCAACCTAATATGAAAAACCTATATTTCTGGGGGTGTCCGGATACTTTTGATCACATGGTGTAGGTCAGGCGAGTGAGGTGCGTGGCGGAGAGGAACCGTGCCGTGTTTAGCCTAAAACTATGTAACAGGCGTGGCTGCCTGGGCCCATCTACGCTTACATTGAACTGTTGATGCCGGCCGAGGTGGCCGAGCGGTTCTAGACGCTACAGCCTGGAACCGCGCGACCGCTACGGTCGCAGGTTCGAATCCTGCCTCGGGCATGGATGTGTGTGATGTCCTTAGGTTAGTTAGGTTTAACTAGTTCTAGGTTCTAGTGGACTGATGACCTCAGATGTTAAGTCCCATAGTGCTCAGAGCCAGTAGAGTTGAACAGGAATGGACATTTCTAAAAAGGGCAATCACAGAAGATGGAAAGAAAATCGCCGGCCGCTGGTGGCCGAGCGGTTCTGGCGCTACAGTCTGGAACCGCGGGACTGCTACAGTCGCAGGTTCGAATCCTGCCTCGGGCATGGATGTGTGTGATGTCCTTAGGTTAGTTAGGTTTAACTAGTTCTAAGTTCTAGAGGACTGATTACCTCAGCAGTGAAGTCCCATAGTGCTCAGAACCATTTGAACTGTTGATGACTCGAAACTTGTCACCTGGTGGGACGAATCTCATTACGTGTACGGCTTTGGAGATGACGTAATGTAACCATGGACCGTGCATGCCAGCAAGGGACTGTTCAAGCTGGTGGAGGCTCTGTAATAGTGTGCGGCGGGTGCAGTTTGGTTGGTATGGGACCCCTGATACATGTTGATACGACAGGTGACACGTATGTAATGATCCTGTCTGATCATCTGCATCTATTCTAGTCCATGCTGCATTCCGACGTACTAAGAGAATTCCAGCAGGGCAAAGTGACACACCACACGTCCAGAATGGCTCCAGGAGCACTCTTCTGAGTGTAAACACTTGCGCTGGCCCCTGACATGGATATTATTGAGCGTATCTGAGATGCTTCGCAACGTGCTGTTCAGAAGACATATCCATCCCCTTCATCTACATCTACATGATTACTCTGCAATGCACATTTAAGTGCTTGGCAGAGGGTTCATCGAACCACAATCATACTATCTCCCTACCATTCCACTCCCGAACAGCGCGCGGGAAAAACGAACACCTAAACCTTTCTCTTAGACCTCTCATTTCTCTTATTTTATTTTGATGATCATTCCTACATATTTAGGTTGGGCTCAACAAAATATTTTCGCACTCGGAAGAGAAAGTTGGTGACAAATTTCCTAAATAGATCTCGCCGCGACGAAAAACGTCTTTGCTTTAGTGACTTCCATCCCAACTCGCGTATCATATCCGGCACACTCTCTCCCCTATTACGTGATAATACAAAACGAGCTGCCCTTTTTTGCACCCTTTCGATGTCCTCCGTCAATCCCACCTGGTAAGGATCCCACACCGCGCAGCAATATTCTAACAGAGGACGAACGAGTGTAGTGTAAGCTGTCTCTTTAGTGGACTTGTTGCATCTTCTAAATGTTCTGCCAATGAAATGCAACCTTTGGCTCACCTTCCCCACAATATTATCTGTGTGGTCTTTCCAACTGAAGTTATTCATAATTTTTACACCCAGGCACTTAGTTGAATTGACAGCCTTGAGAATTGTACTGTTTATCGAGTAACCGTATTCCAACGGATTTCTTTTGGAACTCGTGTGGATCACCTCCCACTTTTCGTCATTTAGCGTCAACTGCCACCTGCCACACCATGCAGCAATCTTTTGTACATCGCTTTGCAACTTATACTGGTCTTCGGATGACCTTACTAGTCATACTCCTACGGGTTTATGGACAGCCCTGTAGGATTCATAATGTCCAGACATAATTGGAGTCCACGCCAAGTCGTGTTGCGGCACTTCTGCGTCCTCGCGGTGGCGCTACACCGTACTAGGGACGTGTACCAGTTTCTTTGGCTCTTCAGTGTAGAAGTGGCGGTTTGGTTGTTGGGGTGGGGTAGGGGGGGGGGGAAGGTGGTGTGTGTGGGCGGGAGGGGAGGGTTACACACACACACACACATTTGGTCACGTTTGCTCACTTGCTCTTGAGACCGCCGCCTTCCAGTAAACTCGGCTGCCTCGCCCGCACGCACGAGGAATCGGCTGGCACGCTGGCCGGCGCATTAGCGTGGAGAAAGCTCGCCGTCGCGTCCTTGCTAACTTAGCGTTACGTTACGTTATCGTAACTGGGCGTTCCAGAAACTTCTTTTCCGTTCGCCGTGACACAGTGCCGCGTCGCTATCTGGCCTTGGCGAACTGCAGCCGTGGCGGCCCGTGTGTGTCTCCGCCGACGTACGTGACGGGTTTGCAATCGCGACTGCACGTGTAATGGCAGCCCAACTACGTCTTACGTTCGCTTCGGACTGATTAGTAAGCACTGCCTGAAGGCTGTGGTAAGAAAGGCGCAGGGCTCGCACTCGGGAGGGCTATTCTTCAAATCCCCGTCTCGATATCAATATTTCAATGTCCGTGACTTCCCTTAAATCGTTTACGCTGGCCAGTTCTGAGCTTAGGGTATGTGAACGAAAAAATTTTGGTGGGAAATGCACTGTTCTGGAAAAAATATCAAAGCAGTTACGGAATTTAAAAATCAACACGTGGCTCACCGAAGCTGCACAAGTTTCGAAGTGAATACTACTTGTTGTTGTTGTTGTTGTTGTGGTCTTCAGTCCTGAGACTGGTTTGATGCAGCTCTCCATGCTACTCTATCCTGTGCAAGCTTCATCATCTCCCAGTACCTACTGCAACCTACATCCTTCTGAATCTGCTTAGTGTATTCATCTCTTGGTCTCCCTCTACGATTTTTACCCCCCACGCTGCCCTCCAATACTAAATTTCGGATCCCTCCGTCTCTCAGAACATGTCCTACCAACCGATCCCTTCTTCTAGTCAAGTTGTGCCACAAGCTCCTCTACTCTCCAATTCTATTCAACACTTCCTCATTAGTTATGTGATCTACCCATCTAACCTTCTGTAGCATCACATTTCGAAAGCTTCTATTCTCTTCTTGTCTAAACTATTTATCGTCCATGTTTCACTTCCCTACATTGCTACACTCCACACAAATACTTTCAGAAACGACTTCCACACTGTTAAATCAATACTCGATGTTGACAAATTTCTCTTCTTCAGAAACGCTTTCCTTGCACATTGCCAGTCTACATTTTATATCCTCTCTACTTCGACCATCATCAGTTATTTTGCTCCCCAAATAGCAAAACTCCTTTACTACTTTAAGTGTCACATTTCCTAATCTAATTCCCTCAGCATCACCCGACTCCATTCGACTACACTCCATTATCCTCGTTTTGCTTTCCTTGGTGTTCATCTTCTACCCTCCATTCCGTTGAACTGGTCTTCCAAGTCCTTTGCTGTGTCTGACAGAATTACAATGTCATCGGCGAACCTCAAAGTTTTTATTTCTTGTCCATGGATTTTTAATACCTACTCCGAACTTTTGTTTTGTTTCCTTTACTGCTTGCTCAATACACAGATTGAATAGCATCGTGGAGCGGCTACAACCCTGTCTCACGCCCTTCCGAACCACTGCTTCCTTTTCATGTCCCTCGACTGCCATACTTATATTACAAAATTACCGAAATACTAGGTAATCAAAAAGTCAGTATAAATTTGAGAACTGAATAAATCACGGAATAATGTAGATAGAGAGGTGCAAATTGACGCAAATGCTTGGAATGACATGGGGTTTTATTAGAACCAAAAAAATACAAAAGTTCAAAAAATGTCCGACAGATGGGGCTTCATCTGATCAGAATAGACATAATTAGCATAAAGTAAGACAAAGCAAAGATGATGTTCTTTACAGAAAATGCTCAATATGTCTACCATCATTCCTCAACAATAGCTGTAGTCGAGCAATAATGTTGTGAACAGCACTGTAAAGCATGTCCGGAGCTATGGTGAGGGATTGGCGTCGGATGTTGTCTTTCGGCATCCCTAGAGATGTCGGTCGATCACGATACACTTGCGACTTCAGGTAACCCCAAAGCCAATAATCGCACGGACTGAGGTCTGGGGACCTGGGAGGCCAAGCGTGACGAAAGTGGCGGCTGAGCACACGATTATCACCAAACGACGCGCGCGAGAGATCTTTCACGCGTCTAGCAATATGGGGTGGAGCACCATCCTGCATAAACATCGTACGTTCCAGCAGGTGTTTATCAGCCACGCTAGGGTTGATGCGATTCTGTAACATATCGGCGTACCTCTCACCCGTCACGGTAGCAGTTTTGCTGTCCAGCGCGATCTGTCTGATATTTTGTGAACTTCGTTTTTTTTTTTTGTTCTAATAAAACCCCACGTCATTCCAAGCATGTGTGGCAACGTTTACCTCTATATCTACATTATTCCGTGGTTTATTAAGTTTTCAAATTTATACCGACTTTTTGATCACCCATTACATCAGATACTCAAGAAACAGTATTAAACGAGAAAAAACTTGTGAAAACAATGCCACCCGAATGTGAAATAATAGGTCGCTGCAGAATGATGTCCAGTTCTACATCGAAAAACACACAGTGAAGACTCAAAGAAACTGGTACACCTGCCTAATATTTGGTATGGCCCCCGCGGGCACGCAGAAGTGTCGCAAGACGACGTGTCATGGACTCGACTAATGTCTGAAGCAGTGCTGGAGGGAACTGACACCATGAATCCTGCAGGGCTGTCCATAAATCCGTAAGACAACGAAGGGGTCGAGATCTCTTCCGAACAGCACTTTGCAAGACATCCCCGATATGCTCAATAATGTTCATATCTGGAAAATTTTGTAGGGAGCACATTGTCCTCAAGTGGGAGCGATCTAGATGCTTGTAAAACAAACTGGTAGCCAAAATCGCAGGAATTCTTTTTATTCCATAATTACCGGTTTCGGGGGAAGTAAAGCCGCCCTCGTCGGATCTAAGGACACATACAGGTTACATCAAGGCAAACAATGGTGATCTTAACAGTTGCCTATAACACGCAGCCCTTACCAGATTGTCGTAAGTAGCACATAGGCGTCCAAGAGAGACGACATCAATGTTGAGAGTCTCCATCACATACAATTCCTGCGAAATTTGGAGGGCAGTGGAAGCGTTTAAAGTCAGAAGAATGTTCCTGGAGATACTCAGTAGTAATTCTGGAGGTGCGGGGTGTCGCATTGTCCTGCTGAAAATGCCTCAAGTCCGTCGCAATGCATAATGGACGCGAATGGATGCAGGTGATGAGAAAGGATGCTTACGTTCGTGTCACCTGTCACAGTGGTACCTAGACCTATCAGGGGTCCCGTATCACTCCAACTGCACACGCCTCACACCATTAAGAGCCTCCACCAGCTTGAAGAGTCCCCTGGTGCCACGCAGGGTCCATGGATGCTTGAGGTTTTCTCGATACCCCTACACGTCCATCCGCTCGATACAACTTGAAGCGAGACTCGTCCGACCAAGCAACATGTTTCCAATCATCGACAGTCCAATGTCGGTGTTGGAGGTCCAGGCAAGGCAAAAAGCTTTGTAGCGTGCAGTCATAAAGGGTGCACGAGTGGGCCTTCGGCTGCGAAAGCCCATGTCGTATTGTTTCGTTCAATGGATCGCACGCTAACACTTGTTGATGGCCCAGCACTGGAATCTGCAGCAGTTTGCGGAACGGTTTCACTTCTGTCACGCTGAACGATTCAGTCGTCGTCGGTCCCGTTCTAGCAGAATCTTTTTCCGGCCGCAGCGACGTCGGAGATTTGATGTTTTACCTGATTCGTCGTATTCACGGTACACTTGTGAAATGGTCGTACGGAAAAATCCCACTTGATCGCGACCTCTGAGATGCTGCGTCCCATCGCTCGAGCGCTGATTATAAAATCACGTTCAAACCCACTTAAATCTCTTTAACCTGGCGTTGCAGCAGCAGTAACCTATCTGACAACTGCGCCAGACACTTGTTGTCTTATACAGGCGTTGCCGACCGCAGCGCCGTATTCTGCCTGGTTACATACCAACGTATTTAAATGCGCATGCTTATACCAGTTTCTTTATAGATCTACTCAAGTGCTGTAACTAGAAGCCCAGAACCTAAATATCGTCGTCACTGGGGAAGAGACTTGCCTTGGTGCGGTCGCGGTGTGCCGTGCTGTGTAGTGGGTGGATGAGACGGCAGGCCGGAGTGTTTGTTTGCCTTCCAGTGGCGTTGTGTAACGCCAGCGGCCTTACCGGCACCTTGTTTGCACGAGACGGGCCTCACCTCACCTTCCTGCCTGCCTGAGCGCATTTACCATCGGCACTGACGGCACACCACGTCAAAAAATACGTTGCCGTCTGAAATGGTGGTGCTCCAGTAGCCGACACTATCAAGGGAGGTGTTTGTTAAGGACTGCTTCTTACCGGGAAATGGATTCTGAGTAGATAAAGTCCAACCTCAGTCCATACCATCTTGAGGTCAAACCTTACATTTTGTGTCCAGGTGTGCTTCGCCAGTGGCTGACAACCCATCGGAGGTCCCGGGCAGCCAAAGAAAATGGTGTCCCCGGTCTGTTTACAAACTGGTTTTGTTTGTATTGAAGGGTCTCTGCATGAGCCTCTTCATGATTCTGTCACACCGCACAGCTTCATTTGTTTGCCTCTGGCACCTCAGTAGTTAATTACTGGTTCAAATGGCTCTCAGCACTGTGCGACTTAACATCTGAGGTCATCAGTCCCCTAGAACTTACAACTACTTAAGCCTAACTAACCTAAGGACATCACACACATCCATGCCCGAGGCAGGATTCGAACGTGCGACCGTAGCGGTCGCTCGGCTCCAGACTGTAGCGCCTAGAACCGCACGGCCACTCCGGCCGGCACTTTTCGTATCATGGTCAGACAGAATTCTCTCTCTCTCTCTCTCTCTCTCTCTCTCTCTCTCTCTCTCTGTGTGTGTGTGTGTGTGTGTGTGTGTGTGTGTGTGTGTGTGTGTCGGAGCCGTAATGAATAGGTCTTTGATCCATATAGATAACTCGCGCAGTTACGCACAAACATTTGTGCTAGAAGAGAAAAGGTGACAAGAAAAGGATGACACTACAGTGGGATGCAGACTTCCCCCAAGTCTACGTATTTCGGATGATACGGACAACAGCTCCGTCTGCTGAGCATGCAACAACGAGCCGGCGGCAGTTATCAATCACTCTGAAGCGCCAAACAAGCTGATACCAGCATGCGTATTCAAATACAGACGCATTTACACTTAAACAGGCAGAATACGGCGCTGCGGTCGGCAACGCCTATGTAAGATAAGTCTCTTGAGCAATTGTTAGCTCGGTTACTGCTACTACAATCGCAGGTTATCAAGATTTAAACGAATTTTAACGTGCAGTTAAACTCGGCACACAAGAGACGGGACACAGCATCTCCGAGGTAGCGATGAAGTGGGAATTTTCCCGTACGACCATTTCACGAGTGTAACGTCGATATGGAGAATCCGGTAAAACATCAAATCTGCGACATCGCTGCGACCCGAAAAAGATCCTGCTAGAACGTCGCCAAGGACAACTGAAGAGAATCGTTCAACGTGACAGAGGTGCAACCCTTCCGCATATTGCTGCACATTTCATTTCTGGGCATCAACAAGTGTGAACGTGTGAACCATTCAGCGGAACACAATCGATATGGGCTTTCGGAGCGACACAAAGCTTTACGCCTCGCCTGGGCTCGTCAACACAGACAATGGACTTTTGATGACTGGAAACACATTGCCTGCTCGGATGAGTCTCGTTTCGAACTGTATAGCGCGGATGGACGTTTACGAGTATGGAGAGAACCTCATCAATCCATGGACGCTGCAAGTCGGTAGGGGACCGTTGAAGCTGGTGGAGGCTCTGTGATGGTGAGGGGCGTGTCCAGATGGAGTCATACGGGACTCTTGATACGTCTAGATACGACTCTGACAGGTGACATATCTGATCACCTGCATCCAATCATGTCGACTGTGCATTCCGACGGACTTGGGCATTTCCAGCAGGACAATGCGACACCCCACACGTCCAGAAGTGCTACAGAATGGCTCCAGCAACACTCTTATGAGGTTAAACACTTCCCCTGGCCATCACATTCCCCATACATGAACATTATTGAGCATATCTGGGATGCCTTGCAACGTGCTGTTCAGAAGAGATCTCCACCCTCTCGTACTCTTAGGGATTTATGGACAGCCCTGCAGGATTCATGGTGTCAGTTCCCTCCAGCACTACTTCAGACATTAGTCGAGTCCATGCTACGTCGTGTTGCACCACTTCTACCTGCTTGGGGGGGGGGGGGGGGGGGAGGGCGCACACCGTACGAGGCAGTGTACCAGTTCCTTTGGATCTTAAGTGTACAAGCACTATTTCTTTATTATGCAGAATATATTGAAAACAAACGTCGTCCTTACGACGCATGTTCCTGCTTTATGACCGCTGGGGGAGCTAGTGTCGCTCCAGCTGTGAAACGGTAACAACTCTGTCACCAGAAGTCTTCGTGACTGGATGTACTGGACTGTGACGAACAAGTTCAAGGTCGGAGAGTGGGAGGAGAGTGGGAGGGGAGGGGGGGGAGGAAGCGGAGGGGGGGGAGATGGACAGAGGAGGGGCGTAAGATTGGGCAATTAACCGGGCACAGGTAGTTCCAGTCTTCAAGAAGGGTCGTCGAGCAGATGCGCAAAACTATAGACCTATATCTCTGACATCAATCTGCTGTAGAATTTTAGAACATGTTTTTTGCTCGCTTATCATGTCATTTCTGGAAACCCAGAATCTACTCTCCAGGAATCAACACGGATTCCGGAAACAGCGATCGAGTGAGACCCAACTCGCCTAATCTGTTCATGAGACGCAGAAAATATTAGATACAGGCTCCCAGGTAGATGCCATTTTTCTTGACTTTCGGAAGGCGTTCGATACAGTTCCGCACTGTCGCCTGATAAACAAAGTAAGAGCCTACATACGGAATATTAGACCTGCTGTGTGGCTGGATAGAAGAGTTTTTAGCAAACAGAACACAGCATGTTGTTCTGAATGGAGAGACGTCTACAGACGTTAAAGTAACCTCTGGCGTGCCACAGGGGAGTGTTATGGGACCATTGCTTTTCACAATATATATAAATGACCTAGTAGATAGTGTCGGAAGTTCCATGCGGCTTTTCGCGGATGATGCTGTAGTATACAGAGAAGCTGCAGCATTAGAAAATTGCAGCGAAATGTAGGAAGATCTGCAGCGGATAGGCACTTGCTGCAGGGAGTGGCAACTGACCCTAACATAGACAAATGTAATGTATTGCGAATACATAGAAATAAGGATCCATTACTGTACGATTATATGATAGCGGAACAAACACTGGTAGCAGTTACTTCTGTAAAATATCTGGGACTATGCGTACGGAACGATTTGAAGTGGTATGATCATATAAAATTGATTGTTGGTAAGGCGGGTGCCAGGTTGAGATTCATTGGGAGAGTCCTTAGAAAATGTAGTCCATCAACAAAGGAGGTGGCTTACAAAACACTCGTTCGACCTATACTTGAGTATTGCTCATCAGTGTGGGATCCGTACCAGGTCGGGTTGACAGAGGAGATAGAGAAAGTCGAAAGAAGAGCGGCACGTTTCGTCACAGGGTTATTTGGTAACCGTGATAGCGTTACGGAGATGTTTAGCAAACTCGAGTAGCTGACTCTGCAAGAGAGGAGCCCTGCATCGCGGTGTATCTTGCTGTCCAGGTTTCGAGAGGGTGCGTTTGTGGATGAGGTATCGAATATATTGCTTCCCCCTACTTATACCTCCCGAGGAGATCACGAATGTAAAATTAGAGCGATTCGAGCGCGCACGGAGGCTTTCCGGCAGTCGTTCTTCCCGCGAACCGTACGCGACTGGAACAGGAATGGGAGGTAATGACAGTGGCACGTAAAGTGCACTCCGCCACACACCGTAGGGTGGCTTGCGGAGTATAAATGTAGATGTAGATGTCAAGACATGATGGAATTGTGTTCTTGAAACCAAGATACTACCCGTGCTGCCCTCTGGACACGGGTATTGTCATTTTGGAAGAGTCCAGTGTGCTCAGGAACACCGGGTAAAGACACACACACACACACACACACACTCACACACTCACACACTCACACACACACACACACACACCCCTCGCTCTTTAGATTATGCATTATTTGCTCTCTGCAGGTTGTGTGGCGTATTTGGCTTCTCGCAGCATCAGGAGGGACCTTGGACGGACATCTGTTACGCGACTGCTGGCTCGTTTGCCTACGGCGGGAGGGAGGGAGGGTCTTATCATTACCGTTAGGGTGGTGGGGAGAAGCGGCGGTCTGCACCTGTACACTGTAGCTACCCAGCCAGCGCTCAGCGTTGCGTAAGCCTCAGTAATATCTGCCTCTCCGGGAAACTGGTTACTGCTTAGGGACGGGGCGTATGCTGTGCTTACCACAGGGGGTGGGGAGGGGGGAGGTGAGTTGGAGTGAAATGGTCGCCAAGGACGCCGGCCACGGGGACATTGCCAAGGCCGACGCAGCAAATGCAGCGCCGTCCTTTTTAGCTTTTTTTTTTGCAATAACAAGTTGCCGACGCTGCGAGAGGTGGCATGGCCAAGGGCAGCCAGCATGCGTCGCCGACACAATGAATCTCTCGCTGCCTCCACACTGGTGCTGTAGTGCGTGCCTGGAGCCATGCCTGCTACGGCAAGATAAGCCATTAAATAGCGGCCTCTAATTCCTTCGAGAAGTCGCCTGAACTGTGGCGCCATTTAGCTAGTAGGCTGTTCTGCGTGGCGCCACTAGCTCAAGCGTACGAAACTTCCTGGCAGACTAAAACTGTGTGACGGACCGAGACTCGAACCTGGGACGTTTCCCTTTCGCGGGCAAGTGCTCTACCATCTGAGCTACCCAAGCACGACTCACGCCCCATCTTCACAGCTTTACTTCAGCCAGTACCTCGTCTCCATCCTTGGAAACAACAGAGAAGCTGTCTTGGGTAGCTCAGATGGCAGAGGACTTGCCCGCGAAAGCCAAAGGTCCCGAGTTCGATTCTCCATCCATCACACAGTTTTAATCTGCCAGGAAGTTTCGTATCAGCACACACTCCGCTGCAGAGTGAAAATGTCATTCTCAGCGCAAGGGTACTATCGGCTATCCCTCTTACGGCCCCGTTGCCAATATCTATGATTGGTTCGTTGGTTTAAAAGAGGGGGGGGGGGGGGGGGAAGCACCAAACTACGAGGTGGTCAGTCCCTTGTTCCGGCGGAAACAATGCCGCAAGGGTGAGGATAAAACAAAACAGAATGAAGGGAACAACCAGAAGAGCGACTGAAGGGCAACAAACAAATGGACAAAAGGGGATAAGAAAACCACAAAGACGCAAGACAGAGGTTAAAACAAGAAAGCAGGTTACCATGGCTAGCTGACCATGAGGATAAAAAGGAAAAGCCAGCCACTCTGCAACACATTAAAACCTCCACCCTGAGAGCACTAGCGTGGAGGACCCATAGGGACAAAGGACATGTGCTAAAACTTAAAGCAAATGATAAAACTCACCCTCGCAAATAAAACGTAAAACTAAAGCAGCTGTTGAGGTAAAAGTCCGCCGCAGAGTGCCTGAAAGTGGGCAGTCCAGCAGGACATGGACGAATGTCATTCGTGAGACACAGCGACACCGAGGTGGTAAGTGGGCAGTGGTAAAAATTTGCTGTTTTGAAGAGCGCGCCGCAGCGCGTAGTGTGAAGCAGTCGCCCTACGTTTCTGGCGGTGGCGCCGCTGTGGCAGTCGCAGCTTTGGTGGGAAAGCGGAAAGGTTGCCTGTTCACGTGCATTTAAGGGGCGCTATGAGCTCGGCAGGTAATGCACTCCGCCTCGCCTTCCGTATCCGCCTCGAGTCCCCCACGCGGATCCTCTATGATCTCATTCCTTTCCCCCATCTGCTCCTATTCCTCGAACATATCCGCATCCTCTACACCTCCCGCCGCCTTGAACCCCCTCACCCCTGGTTGCTCCGGTTGCTCCTCTCCTCTCCGATCCCCGCCCCCTGCCACGTCTTCACTGTTGTCCCCCCCCTACCCTCCACCTCTACACCCTTCATCTCCTTTCCCAGGATGGCTTCCGTCGACTTCCCCTCCCGGATGATGCCCTCTCTCCCTCCATTTATCCCTCCTATCAACTCTGATCCTCACTCCTCCTCCTTTCCTCTGTCCTTTTCCCAGGCTCCTTCTCCCCCCCTTCCATCCTCTTTCTTCCACACCTCCCCTCTCTTTGCCCCCTTCCCTCCCCCGAGTCCTTTTACATTTCCCTCCTCTGCCTCCTCTCATTCCGTCTCGCGTCTGCCCTTCTCCCCCTTTATTAGTCCTCTCCCTCCTTGGTTCCCCCCTCTTTTTCGTTTTTTCCTCTCCTCCCTCCTTGTTTTTCCCCCTACTCCAGGTCCCCCCCCCCCCCCATCTGCCTTGGATCGGGAGTGCCATCTTTGTGCCGCCTTTTTCGTGCAGTGTTTTACAGTGTGTTTATCCAATGCGTGCTCCGTGTTGTGTCTTTTGCGACGTGTAGCGAACTGCCCATCATACTGTCGCTGGGCGTGCTTTTTATCACTTGCGAACAGAAACCAGACTGTCGCCATGTTCTTTAATTGTGTGTCTACTATGTTACTTGTCTGATTCCTGTGTATTTTATCAACATTGCCGTCCCCTTTTGCTTTCTGTTTTAACTTTCCGCATTTTTACGCCATTTTCCACTTTGAATCACCATTTTATCGCCTGTTTTTTCTTGTTTCTTTCTTCTTCCTTTTTATAAAAAAAGTCTGTAGGCTGTAGAGCAGCGTAGTAAGCTGCTGCCAGCCCGCCCCCTTCGGGGGGGGGGGGGGGGAATTGAAAATCAATAAAGAAAAAAAAAACTCTGCAGGTAGTTAGCCAGAGGCAGTTGGTCAGTGTGTCAGCCTCGGCGAGTCTAGTCAGTTGGTCAGCTGGGTCAGTGTGGGGCAGTCAGTGTCTGCCTATCGTCCGGAGTGTTAGTATGTGTTAGGCCGCCAGCCTGCTGGACTTCGTTCAGGCAACGGTCATTGGCGGTTGGATCGATCGGTCGGTCGCGCACTGAAACACAAGATGAGCGTCGGCGCATGTGAGGTCGCTACGTGAGTCCAGTGGGCCGCGCCGTATAGCGAGGGGTAGTGGCTTCGCAGCCGACACGAGAGCAGCGGGAGTCAACCCACGACATCGGTCTGGCCGGCGCGAGCTGCGACGCCGTGAGGCGGGAGATCGGCGCGCCTTCCCGCGTCCGTTGAAGCGGCTGGCAGCGGACGGTTCGGCAGAGCGATTTGGGAGTGCTGCGCCAGGTCTTCGCCAGACATCGCAGTTTATTAGAAGTTAAGTGAGTGGAGATATGTTGTTTCATTTACTTGTTAAATTCTACTTGTTTTCTTGGTCAGTTTCTCGTCCCCAGTTGCTGGTCTGTATCTCGTCCGCATTTGTTAGGCAGTTAGTGCCTGTCTGTCGGTTTGCTGTATGTTAATAGCCGCATCTGTCATGTTTGTCGGATTCGGTGTTAACGAATTTATAGAATTAAAGTGTAAAGGCCGAATTCCTGAAATACGTTTTTATCTTGCCTATCATCTTGCGAGGCGGTATATGCGTAATGTAGAGCATGTTGTACATTTTATGTAAGACTGCATTTCATTTCATGGGTTTTATTTAAATAGTCATCTTTCTAAAGTTGCCACCCTTCCACCGTAAGAGTCCTTTTAAAAACAAATTGCACTTTCGGTGGCAAATAATTTCTTATTGTGAGTGTTTGTAGCATTTCCATCCCTCTTGCGGGGTGCATAGTTCCCCGACAGCACTACTGCAGACTTTGGTCGAGCCCATGCCCCGTCGTGTTGCGGCACTTCTGCGTGCTGGCGGGGGCCCTACACGATATTACGCAGCTGTACCAGTTTCTTCGCCTCTTCAGAGGGTATTAATGCAGGAAGACGAAGACGTTTAGTTCTTGAAACTACCTAAATTTGTTCTGTTGCCTCTGAAAGTATGCAGTTTTCTCTTTGGTTTTCTTTAATCCTCCTCCGGTGTACGGATTCCATAAGGGGCGATAGGTTACAAAGCCTTCCGAAGTGTTTATCCCCTTCCATGTCTCGTGGAGCAAGCAAGGAATTCTCTTCTGTGCAGGGCACATTATATGGTTGCGAAAGACGCGCACTCATACCGCAAGTCGGATAGTTTCCTGGTAACGGCATCACAATCTCGGATATGTTGGGCAGAAAATTTCCATCGGCCCGAGCAGACAATCACCTTCAGTGGCCATTACAACAAAGAACCTTTTGCTGTCCTCCTGTGTGCAAATGAACACGTGTGTGAGAGACATATTTGCCTGCAGCGCCGTACCGTGAGAAAGCTGTCACGCCTGTAGCCTCGGGGCCCTCTTAAGTTCCGACGAGAGACAACGCAGACTGGTCTATAAAAGGCGACACACACACACACACACACACTCTCCACTCAACGCCTTAGGACCGCCACTGAGATAGGCGGTATCGCACACGCCGCTTACCATTCACCGCCGGCGACTGCATTAAACCCCAGCCAGAGTGCCTTCCAAGAGGCTCATTCTGCACACAGCCCGCTAGCGACACAATGGCCACCGCCAACCTTTGTTTAATCACTGCACGATCAGTCCGCGATCGGAAAGCAGTGTCAAACGCGTTAAGCCACTTCTACATCTACATCCATACTCCGCAAGCCACCTGACGGTGTGTAGCGGAGGGTACCTTGAGTACATCGGTTCTCCCTTCTTTTCCAGTCTCGTATTGTTCGTGCAAAGAAGGATTGCCGGTATGCCTCTGTGTGGGCTCTAATCTCTCTGATTTTATTCTCGCGGTCTCTTCGCGAGATATACGTAGGAGGGAGCAATATACTGCTCGACTCCTCGGTGAAGGTATGTTCTCGAAACTTCAACAAAAGCTCGTACCGAGCTACTGAGCGTCTCTCTTGCAGTCTTCCACTGGAGTTTATCTTCCACCTCCGTAACGCTTTGGCGATTACTAAATGATCCTGCAACGAAGCGCGCTGCTGTCCGTTGGATCTTCTCTATCTCTTCTATCGACCCTATCTGGTACGGATCCCATACTGCTGAGTAGTATTCAAGCAGTGGGCGAACAAGCGTACTGTAACCTACTTCCTTTGTTTTCTGATTGCATTTCCTTAGGATTCTTCCAATGAATCTCAGTCTGGCATCTGCTTTACCGACGATCAACTTTATGTGATCATTCCATTTTAAATCGCTCCTAATGCGTACTCCCAGATAATTTATGGAATTAACTGCTTCCAGTTGCTGACCTGCTATATTGTAGCTAAATGATATGGGATCTTTCTATGTATTCGCAGCACATAACATTTGTCTACATTGAGATTCAATTGCCATTCCCTGCACCATGCGTCAATTCGCTGCAGATCCTCCTGCATTTCAGTACAATTTTCCATTGTTACAACCTCTCGATATATCACAGCATCATCCGCAAAAAGCCTCGGTAAACTTACGATGTCATCCACAAGGTCATTTATGTATATTGTGAGTAGCAACGGTCCTACGACACTGCCCTGCGGCACACCTGAAATCACTCTTACTTCGGAAGACTTCTCTTCATTCTCAAGTGGAATGGAATCTAATGGCGATTTTTTCCACCATGGGGGATTTTTTCTCCATAACTAGAGGTCGCACGGGCTTCAGGTCCCGTGTAGGAGCAGGACATGCAACTGTACTCTCTCGTCTGATCAGTCGACCACGGAACATACTACCGAGATGAGTCCGGACGTTAACGGGCAAGTAGGCTGGAGTATTATCGTGTACAAGCCACATAACCCCTTCATGTCATCAGTGGCACTTCTTCCAGCAGGGAAGGTACTCGCAAAAAATTGCCCATACTTCCGGCCTGTTGGACTACGTTGAAGGGCCGCCGGAGTGGCCCAGCGTTCTAGGCGCTACAGCCTGGAACCGCGCTACCGCTACGGTCGCAGGTTCGAATCCTGCCTCGGGCATGGATGTGTGCGATAACCTCAGGTTAGCTAGGTGTAAGTAGTTCTAAGTTCTAGGGGACTGATGACGTCAGAAGTTGAGTCCCATAGTGCTCAGAGCCATTTGAACCATTTCTTACGTTGAAGGAAGACTGGTCCCAAAATACTGTCGCCAACTATCCCGGACCACGCATTCCGTCTGCACGGAAGCTGATGATTGGCTGTCACCACACCATGGGGGTTCTGCATACTATCCCACAGACGACTGCTATCAAAGTTAAAGATACCACTCCGTGTTGAAGTGGCGTCACCTGTGAATGGTGTGGATGAAACAAATCCCAGAATCGAGGTTGCCTGGTGAAGAAACGAGTGACAAAATTGCTCCCGATGTGCGAAGTCTGTCGCTACTAAGCCCTGCACACTCTCTACGTGAAAAGTGTAGTAACAGTTGTCGACGGAGAATGTTCCACCCGGCCGTCTGGCTTACCCTGTACTGGAGGGCCAGCTGCCTGGTGCTGACACGGCGGTCGCCTTCCACAGTGTCAATCTTATTTTCCTCCAAGTCCGGTGTCCCAACATTCCGGGTGCGTCCTTCATGATTTCCTACTCCCTGAAACGACCCTGCCTCAGACAAACGGCGAAACACTGTTACAAACATTGAACCCTGTGGTGGTTGTCGGCGGGGACACGACTCCTCATAGAACCTTGCTGGATGCCGCCCGTTGCCGTTTGCCTTTCCAAACACTATGTGGGCAAGCTATCCACTCCCCGTCAATCTGCCGCAACAACTAATTATCCTCTGAGTAGTCAAGCAACTTAAATTACTTATAATGTTACTTAAAATCCGTCTTGATTGCAAATTTTTTTTTATTATTCATATGACCGGTTTCGGTTCATTCAGAACCATCCTCAGATCTGATATTTCAGTTACAAGAGTAACCCGTCCAAATCCAGCAACTTTCACACGTGACGTAGCATGTTACAGGAGTAACCCGTCCAAATCCAGCAACTTTCACATGCTACGTCACATGTGATGTTGCTGGATTTGGACGGGTTACTCCTGTAACTGAAATATCAGATCTGAAGATGGTTCTGAATGAACAGAAACCGGTCATATGAATAATAAAAAAAATTTGCAATCAAGACGGATTTTAAGTAACATTATGAAATCACTGATTGCTGTTATCCCATAAGACATTATGTCTGTTTTTGCAAATGTTAAATTACTTAATAAATGCAAGTCTTCTGGTCCAGACTGTACACCAATTAGGTTCCTTTCAGAGTATGCTGATGCATTAGCTCCATACTTAACAACCGATCGCTCGACGAAAGATCCATACCCAAAGATTTGAAAGTTGCACACGTCACACCAATATTCAAGAAACGTAGTAGGAGTAATCCACTAAATTACAAGCCCATATGCAGCAGCAATATGGAACATATACTGTCTTCTAACATTATCAATTACCTCGAAGAAAACGGTCTATTCACACACAACCAACATAGATTTAGGAAACATCGTACTTCTGCAGCAGAACCAGCTCTTTATTCGCATGAAGTGTTGAGTGAAATTCACAAGGGATATTACATTGATTCCGTATTTATGGATTTCCGGAAGGCTTCTGGCACTGTACCACACAAGTGGCTCGTAGTGAAACTCCCTGCTTATGGAATATCGTCTCAGTTATGGGACTGGATTTGTCATTTCCTGTGAGAGAGGTCACAGTTCGTAGTAACTGACCGAAAGTCATCGTGTAAAACAGAAGTGATTTCTGGCGTTCCCCAAGGTAGTGTTATAGGCCATATAAACGACATGGGAGACAATCTGAGCAGCCGTCTTCGGTTGTTTACAGATGACGCTGTCGTTTATCGACTAATAAAGTCATCAGAAGATCAGAACAATCTGCCGAACGATTTAGAAAAAATATCGGAATGGTGCGAAAAGTGGCAGTAATCCACATGAGTGCTAAAAGGAACGCGTTAAACTTCGATTACACCATAAGTCAGTCTAATCTAAAAGCCATAAACTCAACGAAACACCTAGGTATTACAAGTACAAACAACTTAAATTGGAAGGAACACATAGAAAATGTTATGAGGAAGGCTAACCAAAGAGTGCGTTTCATT
Source organism: Schistocerca piceifrons (assembly GCF_021461385.2). Taxonomy (NCBI): domain Eukaryota; kingdom Metazoa; phylum Arthropoda; class Insecta; order Orthoptera; family Acrididae; genus Schistocerca; species Schistocerca piceifrons. The sequence goes on along the minus strand of NC_060148.1, from coordinate 131,988,604 downwards.
GGCGGGATACTAAGAAAATGTCACAGATCTACTAAGGAGACTGCCTACACTACGCTTGTCCGTCCTCTTTTAGAATACTGCTGCGCGGTGTAGGATCCTTACCAGGTAGGACTGACGGAGTATATCGAAAAAGTTCGAAGAAAGGCAGCACGTTTTGTATTATGGCAAAGTATGGGAGATATTGTCACTGAAATGATAAAGGATTTGGGGTAGACATCATTAAAAGAAAGGCGTTTTTCGTTGTCACGGAATCTTCTCGCGAAATTCCAGTCACCAACTTTCTCCTCTGAATGCGAAAATATTTTGTTGACACCGACCTTCAGAGGGAGGAACGATCACTACGATAAAATAAGAGAAATCAGAACTCGTAAGGAAAGACATAGGTGTTCATTCTTTCCGCGCGCTGTACGAGATTGGAATAATAGAGAATTGTGAAGGTGGTTCGATGAACCCTCTTCAAAAGATACGTCGCAAGCCACTGTACGGTACGTGGTGAAGGCTACCCTATACTACTAGTAGTAGTAGTAATAGTAGTAATTTCCTTTCCAGTTCCACTCGCAGATACAGCGAGGGAAGAACGAGTGTATGAGCCCTAATTTCTAGTATCTTGTCTTCGTGGTTTTTACGAACAATGTATGTTCACTGCAGCAGATCGTTCCGCAGTGAGCTTCAAATGGCGGTTCTCTTAATTTTATCAGTAGTGTTTCTCAAGAAGAACGTCGCCTTTCCTCCAGAGATTCCCATTTGAGTTCCCAAAGCATCTCCGTAACACTTCGGTGTTGTTCGAACCTACCGGTAACAAATTTAACAGCCCCGTCTGAATTGGTTCGATATCTTCCTTCAATCCCACCTCGTACGGATCCCAAAGACAGAGCAGGTCGGACCAGCGTCCTATATGCGGTCTCCTTTACAGGTGAACCACTGTTTCCTAATATTCTCCCAATAAACCCAAGTCGACCATTCGCCCCTTCCCTACCACGGTTTTCCCATGCTAGTTCCACATCATATCGCTTTGCCCAGATACTTAAACTTGACTGTGTGAAACAGGACACCAGTAATACTGTACCCCAACATTACAGGTTTGATCTTCCTAGTCATTGGCATTAACTTACATTTTTCCACATTCAGGGCAACCTGCCTTTCATTACACCAACTGGAAATTTGTTCAACTCGTCTCGTATCTGCCTACAGTCACTCAACTTCGACACCTTACCGCACACCACGTCATCATCAGCAAACAACCGCAGATATATACCCATCCTCGTAGGGAAATCATTTACGTATTCAGGGAACAACAGCGGTGCTATCACACCTCCGTGGGGCAATAACTGTGATACTTAACTTCCTGTGTTAATCTCTGAACAGAACATTATACTTCTTAATGTGTAATGTCATCACAGAATTCTAAGATTTCCTACGTGGTCAAATATTGTGTGAAATACTGGTAGTCAGAATACTGTTGCCCCTGTAAGTCGTTAGATAGGCAACCAGCAACTCCAAATGGGTGACCGTTCTAAGCTTTTGGTGACACCTTGCAAGGTTTGTACGTGTTGTTGTGGTCTTCAGTCCTGAGACTGGTTTGATGCAGCTGCCCATGCTACTCTATCCTGTGCAAGCTTCTTCATCTCCCAGTACTTACTGCAGCCTACATCCTTCTGAATCTGCTTATTCATCTGTCTCCCTCTACGATTTTTTTCCCCCACGCTGCGCTCCATTGCTAAATTTGTGATCCCTTGATGCCTCAGAACATGTTTTACCAACCGGTCCCTTCTTTTCAAGTTGTGCCACAAACTCCTCTTCTCCCCGATTCTATTCAATACCTCCTCATTAGTTATGTGATCTACCCATCTAATCTTCAGCATTCTTCCGTAGCACCACATTTCGAAAGCGTCTATCCTCTTATTGTCCAAACTATTTATGGTCCATGTTTCACTTCCATACATGGCTACACTCCATACAAATACTTTCAGAAACGACTTCCTGACACCTAACTCTATACTCGATGTTAACAAATTTCTCTTCTTCAGAAACCCTTTCCTGCCATTGCCAGTCTGCATTTTATATCCTCTCTACTTCGACCATCATCAGTTATTTTGCTCCCCAAATAGCAAAACTACTTTACTACTTTAAGTGTCTCATTTCCTAATCTAATTCCCTCAGCGTCACCCGACTACATTCCATTATCCTCGTTTTGCTTTTGTTGATGTTCATCTTATATCCTCCTTTCAAGACACTGTCCATTCCATTCAACTGCTCTTCCAAGACCTTTGCTGTCTGACAGAATTACAATGTCATCGGCGAACCTTAAAGTTTTTATTTCTTCTCCATGGACTTTAATACCTACTCCGAATTTTTCTTTTGTTTCCTTTACTGCCTGCTCAATATACAAATTGAGTAACATCGGGGAGAGGCTACAACCCTGTCTCACTCCCTTCCGAACCAACTTTGTACGTACTAGAGTAAAAGATGCTGAATGCTACGGGTTCCATAGTGATTATTAGCCGAGTGCAGGTGTATGAAATGGGGCAGTGTCAGGTTCTCACACTGTCCGGAGCGACACGCGCGGTAGAGACGCGAGTGCAGGAGGTGTGTGGCGGTGAATGCTTCACTCTCGCTTTCCACGGCGGTTTCCGCAAACAGTGCATCATCTCGCGAGCGTTACTACCCGCCCACGCGTTCACTTTCCCACGGCAGTCACTGCCAGCCGGGCACGCGGTAAGACACTAGCGAGTGAGTGGCGGCGGTCTGCTGTTGCCTGAAGACGTACGGCGCGCGGCCGGCCGAAACGCCGCTCGCTGGCCGGCAATCACAGCCGTCAATGTTCGCCCGTACAGCACGCGCAGATCGTCACACCGCACGTCCGACACTTCCAGTTCACGTTCATTTCGTCCAGAAGGCAAAGCAGCCGCTCTCTCGGTGAAACGACGCGAAAACTGCAGGAGCCGTTCCACTGCTGGCTCTCTCTCTCTCTCTCTCTCTCTCTCTCTCTCTCTCTCCCCCTGCCTCCCTCCACCCGCCCACCTCACCACACAACACAGTAGGCGACGAAATATCCCGTGCAGCCGAGTAGGGTCGACGACTCCAACCTCACCCAATGACACACCGCCCCCACTAAAGTGCGCGTCATTTACGATGGCGGCCGAGTTTAGGTTCGTTCTGCGCATCTGACGTCACAAAACGAAAGTCAGTCATTGAACAGAGAACGACGTTGCCAGCGCTCGACTGCAGTGCAGAGTGGTACTCAAGCGTCAACTTTAGGTTACAATATCTCCGGATGTAATTAACATTTTACAATGCAACAAACGGCACTGATTACGTATTTGTTTATATGTTCAGATGTGCTAACAAAACTAACGGGGTTCCATTTAAAAAAACGTAGGTTTGTGTTAAAAAGCACACTTCCGTGCATTTTTTTATGGTTTGTATTAACCAATTACACTAGCCCCTCTCCTCACGTTCGGTCCGTGGAATCGGTTCGTCAGTATTTGATGTGGTATACGAAATATATCCAGCAGTAATGTTAGGTGACTCACCCTGTATATGAAAAACAACGTACATTAGTTACAAATCACTGCATGCACACAATTTATTCAAGGAGTGAACGTCACTACAGATATTCGGATTTAGATTATGGCATGTTCTATATGCCTGCTATCATAGGCCGTGATGTGGCGCAGATGAATAGAGAATTTCTGCGTGACCCGCTGAAAGTATCTGAATATAGATGCTGTCGATGACCTCCTGAGTTATTCCTTTCAGCTCAGCAGTGATTTTGGGGTTAATGTTGTACACCTCGTATTTAATAGAGCCCCACAAAAACGCGTAGCGTCTGTTCATATCTGGTGAATATGGTGGCCAATCAAGGCCCATGCCAGAGGCCTCCGGGTACCACGGAGCGCCAATGTGGTCCTCCTCCGACACACCAGAAACTATCTTGGTAACAACAGCTCATCACTGAGGCAACTCTTGTGGATAACAACACAGGTTGACTAGACAGTAGACGTCGTTCCAATCAGTCTCCAACAGTGGGACAATAAAGTTCTCAAGCATATCGAGGTATGCACTTCCAGTAACATTGTTCTCGGCAAAGAAAAATGGTCCGTAAACTCTCCGTGAAACTGGACAAAACATATTAAATTTTGGAGGGCCCTTCTAATGTTGTACAACTTCATGTGGTTGTTTTGTACCCCGTATTCTCACATTATGACGATTCACCTTCCCATTTAAATGGAATGTTGCCTCGTCACTAACCACTAAGCGTGGAAGAAAACTTTCGTCCTCCATCTTGCCAAGAACGAAATTGCCGAACTCCATAGGGTGTTTGTCACGTAAGACAGCAGACGAAAGCTTCCTGTGCTGATAGCACCGAAGCGAACAGGATGCGAACCGTTCGCTAAACGAACTTCAACGTGCAAAAGGTGAGCCAACACATTCTAAGACAAGCGATTGGGAATTGATCACCACCGAATGTCATTCGCTGGGGCTCTGTTCTGTATCGTTCACACCGATAGGTAGGTACAGCAGTTTAGTGACATCAATTTCGGTTTTTTTATCCGAAGTTCCTATCCAGTAACCTCCTGGGACCTGAAACCGATCGGTCCTCCTGTCGATTTTTCGACAACGGTACCGACAGGATTTCAGTTTCGGTATGGCCCTCTCTTTCGATTCGGTGTGGTTTATACACGTAGAATTAGTTATTTTAAACGTATTCAGCGGTTTCAGCCTTTGATTTAGTGATTGTGTTACGGTACTGAAGAATTACCAGGACACATCCGGGTCGAAAGTGAGTTCATAATAGACTATTTTCCTTTCTTAGAAATATGGTTTGTATTGTTACAATGTGAATGATTGTTGTTGCTGAGGTCTTCAGTCCATAGACTGGTTTGATGCAGCTCTCCATGCTACTCTATTGTGTGCAAGCTTCTTGGATCTGACATTCCACGCTCGAATCCATAGAACGCCAGTTTTCTTTATCCGTGATAACGACGTCCTCTTGAGTAGTCCCCGCCCGGAGATCTGAATGGGGGACTATTTTACCTCCGGAATATTTTACCCAAGAGGACGCCATCATCATTTAACCGTACAGTAAAGCTGCATGCCCTCGGGAAAAATTACGGCTGTAGTTTCCCCTTGCTTTCAGCCGTTCACAGTACCAGCACAGCAAGACCGTTTTGGTTAATGTTACAAGGTCAGATCAGTCAATCATCCAGACTGTTTCCCCTCGAACTACTGAAAAGGCTGCTGCCCCTCTTCAGGAACCACACGTTTATTGATTGGCGACTCCATGGAGTGCTGTGTGCACAACGACCATATATGTTAAATTAAAAGGGAAGGTCAGCGTTGGCCGTAATATTGCTGTTTTATTGATAGCAGAGTCGATTTTCGATCACGTAGTGATCATCTTCGGTGCTGTACAAATTAAACTCGGACATTGGTATCTAGTTATCTATAACCAAAACTGAGAAGTTTGTGATCGCTTCTCAGTTTTGGTTATAGATAACTTGATACCAGTGTCAGAGTTTAATTTGTACAGCACCGAAGATGATCACTACGTGATCGAAAATCGATTCTGCTATCAATAAAACAGCAATATTACGGCCAAAGCTGACCTTCCTTTTAATTTAAAAACACGTTTGTCTGGCCTCTCAACAGATAACCCTCCGTTGTGGTTGTACCTACGGTACGGCCATCTGTATCGCTGAGTCATGCAAGACTCCCCACCAACGGCAAGGTCCATGGATCATTGGGGGGGGGGGGGAGGAGGGGGGGCGGATGTGAATGATAACAAACAGTATCGGTCAATATTCTCACAAAATACCAGGTATTTTTACGTAATTAAAGAGTTTAAAAGACCATTAAATTTCAAAAGTTCGGCTCTGCTTACGTGATCTCTTGAGTGACAGCTGAAATTCTTAGTGACTAGGCGTTCTCTTTTCCGCAAATGGTACCGAACCGACCGGCGAAATGGCAGAAAGATACAGAATAGGGCCCCTGGCGCCCCCCTCGTGTTTACATCAGACGAAATTGTCGTCCGCTGTTGCACATTAGCTTGTGTTGACCTGGGTGTGGCGGGGCCTTCAGTGACGTCCGAGCTGCGCGGCCCGTTAGCGCAGCGTGAGTCTCACCTGAGCGTGTGGTCCACGTCGATCATGGCGACGGCTCGATGCCGGCACAGGCTGCAGCTGCAGCTATCACAGAGAACGGGGCGCGGCAACGGCGGGCGGTGGCGAGCTGGCGCTACGGTGCTTCCCGTCCCTCAGCAGACGGCCTACTAGCAGGGCCGCGATAGCGGATCGGATGCGGCGCGGGACGTGCAGCCTTTATCGCGATACTATCGATAAACCGCTCGGATAGGTGTTATCGCCGCTGCGCCTCTCGGTGCACTTCCAGCACTGGCTGTTAGCTGGCAGCACTGCTGCCGAAGTTAACAGTTCGCCACTGTCTCCTTTTCCCAGTACACTTAATACGTGGCGCAGCGTTTCACCAAACGGGGGGGTGATTACGCACTGAACTGGAGAGAAATAGGCAACTGGAGAGAAATAGGCAACTGGAGAGAAACAGGCAACTGGAGAGAAACAGGCAACTGGAGAGAAACAGGCAACTGGAGAGAAACAGGCAACTGGAAAAATAATAAACAAACTGAATTCCTCCCGAACAAGCCATGGAGGCCCAACGGTACCGACCGGCCGCCGTGTCATCCTCTCAGCTCACCGGCGTCACCGGATGCGCGTATGGAGGGGCATGTGGTCAGCACACCGCTCTCCCGGCTGTGTGTCAGTTTACGAGTCCGGAGTCGCTACTTCTCAGTCAAGCAGTTCGTCAGTTTGCCTCACAAGTGTTGAGAGCACCCCGCTCGCCAACAGCGCTCGGCATACAAGTGCTAGCCCAGCCCGACAGCGCTTAACTTCGGTGATCTGACGGGAGCCAGTGTTACCACTGTGGCAAGGCCGTTGGCTGGAAAATGATACTTTATGTGACGAAGGGCAAACCTTTCTTTCTAGCATTTGTAAGCTTAGAAATAGCTTTTGACAATGTTGATAGGAATATTCTCTTTGAAATTCTCAAGGTGGCAGGGGCCAAATACAGGGAACGAATTTGTGCAGAAACCAAATGGCAGTTTTAAGAATCGAGGGGCATGAAAGGGAAGCAGTGGTTGGGAAGGGAGTGGGACAGGGTTCTAGGCTATCCCCGATGTTATTCAATCTCTAAATTGAGGAAGCAGTAAAGGAAACAAAAGAAAAATTTGGAGTAGAAATTGAAATCCGTGGAGATGAGAGAAAAACTCTGAGGTTTGCCGACGATATTGTAACTGTGTCAGAGACAGCAAAGGGCCTGGAAGAGCAATTGAACGCCATGGGCAGTGTCTTGAAATGAGGATATAAGCTCAACATGAACAAAAGCAAAACGAGGATAATGGGATGTGGTCTAATTAAGTCGGGTGATGCTGAGGAATTAGATCAGGAAATGAGACGCTTAAAGTAGTAAAGGAGTTTTGCTATTTGGGGAGCAAAGTAACTGATGATGGTCGAAGTAGAGAGGATATAAAATGTAGACTGGCAATGGCAAGGAAAGCGTTTCTGAAGAAGAGAAATTTGGAAACATCGGAACAGATTTAAGTGTCAGGAAGCCGTCTGTGATAGCATTTGCATGGAGTGTAGCCATGCCTGGAATTGAAATATTGACGATCAACACTTTAGGCAAGAAGAGAATAGAAACTTTTGAAATGAGGTGGTACAGAAGAATGCTGAAGATGAGATGGGTAGATCACGTAAGGGTGGTGGGGAGGGAGGGTGGGAAATAACACCACCACACAAAGAACCTGCGGAATTCTGGCGCTATGTTGGTGGTGTACTCGGGAAGTCCAGATCTTCCGCCATAAGATTTCCCCCCCGTCTCGCAAGATGAACTAACATCTGGGAAGGGGGGGTGGGGGCCAAGAGATTTTTCCGGCAGCGATGCCGGAGTTCACACAGCTGTCGAGTGGCTCCCTGACGTTGGAATGAGTTTGTATCAGCGAGGAACTCCTACGAATAACAGAACTCTCCCATCGATGTTTATATATAGAGTTGGCTACTAGGTTGGAAAAATGGTGTCATTAATGCGTGCCACTTTGACGTGTAGTGCAGGAATTAACACAAGCTACTTGGCCCGCCGTAACATAGCGTAAATTGCGTTTTGCAGCCCACTCTACCTGCTGAGTACTGAAGCCCCGTTTGTATTCACGTAATCCTTTAAGAGGGACAGGATTACTGTCTGCGATAAGGCAGTTACGTAACACGTCCACAGGGTACCCTAATCTCGCAGGGCTTCCGGTGGTCATGCGCAAGGACTCAATTGAACATCTGTACCGCTTTATAAGCATATTAACAAGCGATCAATAACGTCGTACTGTCACTCGAACTTTGAATGGATTAATGCGAAATGATTAATTATACCACCAGACAAGCTCATGTGTCACGTATTATAGAGGAGCAGAGATATGACTTCTGAAGACAGAGCGATTGCTACACAGGACATTTAATTATAATGCGATACGAACAGAAAAGCTCAAGTCCCCAAAACATGAAGGACTTCCTGAACCGTAAATTGTGTCAAAAACAACTATCTTGGAAGACAACAGGCTGTCTTTCTCTTTTTGGGGAAGATATTTGAACAGAGCCGAAAACAAGACAGCTCGTTAAGGAACGTTAAGGCAGTAATTCTCTATTGGTCCACACTCGAATTGAAAAGACTCCAATAGCTGATAGAAAGGCAAGTACCCTCTGCCGGACACTTCAGTGGTGCGAACATGACAGCTGTAGAAGTACAGCAAATAAAATATAAACTACTCTGAAGCCACGGAGAGGCTGGAAATTCATAATGATCAATGCAACGCGAGCAATGCTTTTTATATTCACTAAATAAACAACAAATTCTCATACGACTTTGGATTTCGAATTGTCTTGCTCTGGTAATTTACGGATCTTGTAATAATAATAACAATAATAATAATAATAATAATAATAATAATAACAGACACATACAAGATGATACCACAAATGCCTGAAATGAATTTTGCAACATGAAGTCACCCAAGCAATTAATTCTACTCACATTTGGAAAGCCCCTGGAAAAGATAAAATAGCAAATTTCTGGCTAAAAAAGTTCACCTCAACACATTCATATCTAACTAAATTATTTAACAGTTACATTGCAGACCCACACACATTCCCTGATACACTTACACATGGAATAACTTATCTGAAACCTAAAGATCAAGCAGACACAGCAAACCCAGCTAAATATCGCCTCATAACATGCCTACCAACAATATACAAAATATTAACTTCAGTCATTAATGACACATACAACACAGAACAAAATTATAAATGAAGAACAAAAAGGCTGTTGCAAAGGAGCACGAGGGTGTAAAGAGCAACTGATAATAGATGCAGAGGTGACATATCAAGCTAAAACTAAACCAGAAAGCTTTTGATAGTGTATCCCACTAATGGTTACTACAAATACTGGAAATATACAAAGTACATCCTAAATTGACACAGTTCCTAAACATAGTAATGAAAAATTGGAAAACCACACTTAATATCCAAACAAATTCAAATACTATCACATCACAGCCAATACAGATTAAGCGTGGAATATACCAAGGAGACTCATTAAGTCCTTTCTCGTTCTGCCTCGCTCTGAACCCACAATCCAACATGCTAAATAATACAAATTATGGATATAATATTACTGGAACTTACCAACACAAAATCACACATTTGCTATACATGGATGATATAAAACTACTGGCAGCAACAAATCAACAACTCAACCAATTACTAAAGATAACAGAAGTATTCAGCAATGATATAAATATGGCTTTTGGAACAGACAAATGTAAGAAAAATAGCATAGTCAAGGGAAAACACACTAAACACGAAGATTACATATTGGATAACCACAGTGACTGCATAGAAGTGATGGAAAAACAGATGCCTATAAATATCTAGGATACAGACAAAAAATAGGAATAGGTGATACAAATATTAAGGAAGAACTAAAAGAAAAATATAGACAAAGACTAACAAAAATACTGAAAACAGAATTGACAGCAAGAAACAAGACAAAAGCTATAAATACTTATGCTATACCAATATTGACCTACTCATTTGGAGTAGTGAAATGGAGTAACACAGACCTAGAAGCACTCAATACACTTACACGATCACAATGCCACAAATATAGAATACATCACATACATTCAGCAACAGAAAGATTCACATTAAGCAGAAAGGAAGGAGGAAGGGTTTTTATCGATATAAAAAACCTACATTATGGACAGGTAGACAATTTAAGAAACTTCTTTCTAGAACGAGCAGAAACTAGCAAAATACACAAAGCAATCACTCATACAAATACATCGACTACACCACTGCAATTTCATAACCACTTCTACAACCCTCTAGATCACATAAAATCAACAGATACGAAGAAAGTTTATTGTAAAAAGAAAACACTACATGGCAAGCACCCGTATCATCTAACACAGCCACACATCGATCAAGATGCATCCACAACACATGGCTAAGAAAAGGCAATACATACAGTGAGACGGAAGGATTCATGATTGCAATACTGGATCAAACAATAAACACCAGGTATTACAGCAAGCATATTATTAAAGATCCCAATACCACAACAGATAAATGCAGACTTTGCAAACAACAAATAGAAACAGTAGATCACATCACAAGTGCGGATGTACAATACTAGCAAACACAGAATACTCCACAAGACATGACAATGTAGCAAAAATAATACAACAACAACTTGCCTTACAACATAAACTTATAAAACAACACGTTCCCACATACAAGTATGCACCACAAAATGTACTGGAGAATGATGAATACAAATTATACTGGAACAGAACCATTATAACAGATAAAACAACACCACATAAGAAAGCTGACATCATACTCACCAATAAAAAGAAGAAATTAACACAACTAATCGAAATATCCATACCCAATACAACAAATATACAAAAGAAAACCGGAGAAAAAATTGAAAAATACATCCAACTGTCTGAGGAAGTCAAGGACATGTGGCATCAGGATAAAGTTGACATTATACCAATTATACTATCAACTACAGGAGTCATACCCCACAATATCCACCAGTACATCAATGCAATACAGCTACATCCAAACTTATATATACAACTACAGAAATCTGTAATTATTGATACATGTTCAATTACCCCAAAGTTCCTAAATGCAATATAACACGTACCGTACAGTTAAAAGGAAGTCACGCTTGATCAAGGTCCGCGTCACTTTCCATTTTTAACCAGACATAACGTCTGAGAAAGGAAAGAAGATAATGATAATAATAATGTATCTGACAACGTTGCCTCATAAAATTATGTGTTTGCGGGCGGCTTCTCCCGGTAAAAAAATGTGAGAGCTTTCGATAACACAAATGTCTTCACATACAGGACAATTTTTTCCACTTCTTACAAACTAGGGATTGATCGATGAGAGAATAGTGAACAAAGAAACTCTAATGAACTAATGTCCGCCGGCCGGAGTGGCCGAGCGGTTCTAGGCGGTACAGTCTGGAACCGCGTGACCGCTACGGTCGCAGGTTCGAATCCTGCCTCGGGCACTGATGTGTGTGATGTCCTTAGGTTAGTTAGGTTTAAGTAGTTCTAAGTTCTAGGGGACTTATGACCATAGATGTTAAGTCCCATAGTGCTCATGGCCATTTGAACTAATGTCCAGAAATGCCTAGTTTCCATGCTAGAAACCATTTATCCGATCATACATTGCCACACAGACTGCCGTCTAATACGCGCTGTACCATGCAGCAACACTTACCGTATGTGTCGAAAATAGTTTAAATTTGCTTCAACGCACGCTTGTACGCGCCGTAGCATGTTCTGTCTCACACTTTGAGATCGGCCAGGCTGAATGCGAACAGGGTCTCAAAGACAGCATGATAACACTGTTCCAATTTCTCCGCATCTGGAATGGGCTCTGCATACTTGATACCTGATAACCAGACATCGCACGAATTGAGATCCGGAGAATGAGCAGGACATGCAAAAATGGTTCAAATGCCTCTAAGCACTATGGGACTAACATTTGAGGTTATCAGTCCCCTAGACTTAAAACTACTTAAACCCTAGGACATCATACACATCCATGCCCGAGGCAGCATTCGAACCTGCGACCGTAGCAGCCGCGTGGCTCCGGACTGAAGCGCCTAGAACCGCTCGGCCACCGCGGCCGTCCAGGCCATGCAACTTGACCCCTTCGTCTGATCAATCGACGAAGGAAGACACGACTGAGATGCGTCCAGACGTTAACGGCGAAGTAGACTGGAGCACCATCGTTTTATTTTTTTCTTTTTTTTGTTTTGGTTTTAGGGCGCAAAACTGCTATGGTCATTAGTGCCCGGTCCGTGACTTAGGAAACAGTAAAAAACCGAAAATGGAAATCAGCAGCAATGGGAGCGAAAGTCATTAAATTGGAGACACTAAAAGCAGAAGGAATGCTTAAAAATCCACTACAGAAAGGGGTTGGTTGTCCCCAAAAAAAGCTTCAAATGACCGACGTCATTTCACAGGCACTAATAAACTCGAGAACGCGATCGGCTGAGCGCGTGTCATCTGCTGAAATCGACGATATATCAGGCGACAGCTGTAGACGGGAGCGTAACGGATTAAAATAGGGGCATTCAATTAAAAGGTGTCTTACCGTCCACAGCTGAGAGCAGTGGGGACAGAGTGGGGGAGGATCGCCGCTTAAAAGATGTCGATGGCTAAAAAGACAGTGCCCTATCCGGAGTCGAGTTAAAATTACCTCCTCCCGACGACGCGGTCGGGAGGAAGAGAGGTCCAAGCACAAGGAAGAGCTTTCACGCCCCGCAATTTATTATGGGGAAGTGTCGACCAATGCGCGTGCCATAAATGAACAACACGACGACATAAAACGCTCCGTAGATCAGCGAAGGGAATCGATTGGATAGCTGGCCGAGGAAGAGAGACTGCAGCCTTGGCTGCAATATCGGCCGCCTCATTTCCACAGATACCAGCGTGTCCCGGGAGCCAGAGGAACGCCACCGAGACGCCCCCCAGGTGGAGCAAGCGCAGACAGTCCTGAATCCTGTGGACCAGAGGGTGCACAGGGTAAAGAGCTTTGAGGAGAGAGCTGAGAGAATCTGAGCAGATAACGTACTGTATCCGCCGATGGCGGCGGATGTAGTGGACAGCCTGGAGAACAGCGTAGAGCTCCGCAGGATAAACCTAACACTGGTCGGGAAGCCGAAAGTGATTTGGTGTGTCACCAACAATATAGGCACTCCCTACACCTAACGATGTTTTCGAGCCGTCGGTGTAAATAAATGTGGCGTCCGTCATTTGTGCACATAGAGCAGCAAATGCCCGACGATACACAAGTGTAGGGGTATCATCCTTGGGAAATTGACATAGGTCACGGAGCAGGCAGATTCGGGGACGGAGCCAAGGCGGTGCTGTACCCCAAGTTGTCAAGAAGGGTTTAGGAAAGCGGAAGGAAAGAGAATGGAGCAGTTGACGGAAGCGGATTCCCAGTGGTAGTAGGGAGGAGGGGGGCCTGCATACCCTACATCAAAGGAGGCGTCGAAAGAAATGTCATGGGCCGGATTAGCTGGCATAGAAGACAGATGGGTAGCATAACGACTCAGAAGGACAGCGCGCCGATTGGACAGCGGAGGTTCAGCAGTCTCAGCATAAAGGCTTTCCACAGGGCTGGTGTAAAAAGCTCCAGACACTAAACGTAATCCACGGTGGTGGATAGAGTCGAGACGCCGAAGAATGGACGGCCGAGCAGAGGAGTAGACTATGCTTCCATAGTCCAATTTCGAGCGCACTAAGGCGCGATAGAGGCGGAGAAGGACCACTCGGAGCACCATCGTGTAGGAGCCACATAACGCCTCCTGCCATCACTGGCACTTCTTCCAGCAGGGTAGGCAGAGTCACCCGCAAGAAACGCCGGTACTTCCGGCCTGTTAGACGACGTGGAAGGAAGACTGGTCCCAAAATACGGTCGCCAATTATCCCGGCCCACACATTCCGGCTGCACCGATGCTGATCATTCGCTGTCACCATACCGTGGGGATTCTGCATACCATTCGACAGAGGACTTACGAAACTTGAATGTACCACTCCGTCTAAATGTGACTTCATCTGTCAATAGGATGGACGACAATCGTGGTTGCCTGATGAAGAAATTAATGACAAAACTGGTCGCAATGTGCACAGTCTGTCGCTGGTGAGCCCTGCAAACGCTGTAAGTGAAAAAGGTACTGGCGGGCCAACTGCCTGGTACTGACACGGCGGTCGCCTTCCACAGTGCTAATCACATTTTCCGCCAAGTCTGGTGTCTGAACATTTGGGGTACGCCCTTCACGGTTTCCTGCTTCCTGAAACGACCCTGCCTCAGACAAAGGGCGAAACATGGTAGCAAAGATTCAATACTTTGGTGGTTGTCGGCGGGGATAGGTCTCCTTATACAACCTTGCTGCCCACTCCCCGCTGCCATATGCCTTTCCCTAAGTAAACACCATGTGGTGAAGCTCTCGATTGGAATACGTAACGATTGTATACAACGCTGTGTCAATTCACACAAGGTGAGTCAGCAAGAAAAGTGAATCGGACACAACGTTACCAGTTACTATGGCAGCAGAGGGCCGCTATGAAATGACGTATAAGGAATAGTGCCAGCCTCTAGGAGGAAACCGTGCATACACTAATTGCGGCTGCATGGTACAGGGCGTACTAGACCGCAGTATCTGAAATAAAGTGTGATTGAATAAATGTTCAAATGTGTGTGAAATCTTATGGGACTTAACTGCTAAGGTCACCAGTCCCTAAGCTTACACTCTACTTAACCTATATTATCCTAAGGACAAACACACACACACACACACACACACACACACACACACACACACACACAGACACACACACACACAGACACAGACACACACACACACACACACACACACAGACACACAGACACACAGACACACAGACACACAGACACACAGACACACACACACGCCCGAGGGAGGACCAGCCGCACAGTCCATGACTGCAGCGCCCAAGACCGCTCGGCTAATCCCGCGCGGCGATTGAATAAATCGTCTCTAGCATTTCCGGACATAACCTCATCAGACCTTTTTGCTCCGTATCGTCTCATCGTTCAATCCCTAGAGTTTGCACATGGCGGAAAAAAAATCTCCCTGTATGAGGAATAACACTGACATAGTCAAAATATGAGAACACGTGTTCCCATATTTTGGCTATGGGCATGTTATGCTTCATATATGAAGGGTTGTACTCTCTCCCCGATGTTATTCAATCTGTATATTGAGCAAGCAGTGAAGGAAACAAAAGAAAAATTCGGAGTATGTATTAAAATCCATGGAGGACAAATAAAAACTTTGAGTCAAAATATCCACGGGTGTGCTGCCGGTCTATAGTGTCCAACGGGCACAATGTTTCGGCGATCATACATGTCGCCATCATCAGGTGAACTGACGGACTGAGCTCCTGTGAACGTGCCGGCACGGAGATCCGTACGCTATGGCCGCTCAGAGGGAACTGGGTTCGGTCGCGGCGGCGGCCGATTTAAATACCCTCCGCCCGCGGCGCGCTCCCTCCGCCGTCCGCGCCCCGCGCCACGGTCACGCGGTGGAACAGATTGCGATGGCGTCCTAGATGACGTCGGTGTGATGGCTCTGTCCGCCGTGGTCGTCACAACTATACGTTTGCTCGATTTACTCTTGATTAACCCAATCGCTGGTTCCCAAGCCTTGCTAAGTTTATAGCCACAGTCACGGTTTATGAGGTCGTCATTGGTGCGAATTTCAATGGCCTGTCTAACAACGCTGTCCCAGTATCTCGACGTCTGTACCAGAATCCTCGTGCGTTCATACTCCATGGCGTGATTTTGTGACAATGTTCAGCGACCGCCGACTTGCTCGGATACATCAGTCGAGTGTGCCCCTGGTGTTCACTGCATCGATCCTCGACGGTACGCATCGTCTGACCAATATACGACTTGCCACATTGACACGGAATCTGGTACACGCCGGCCTTCCTCAAGCCGAGGCCATCTTTGGCGCTCACCACCAGTGCACGAGTTTTATGCGGAGGACAAAACACAGTTCCGACCCGGTGTTTCTTCAGAATGCGGGCGATTTTTCCCGAGAGTGCGCCTGTATATGGAATAAATGCAGTGCCTACCTCCTCCCTCGTGACTTCATCCATCTCAACAGGTTGTGCTGCAGTGGTTGGGCGGAGAGCACGTTGAATCTGCCACTCTGAGTACCCATTTTTCTCGAAATACAGTTCTCAGATGTTCCAATTCCTGGGGTAGACTCTCTGCGTCAGAGATAGTGCGCGCCCTATGTACTAGAGTTTTAAGTACCCCATTCCTCTGTGAAGGGTGGTGGCAGCTGTCTGCGTGCAAATACAGATCGGTATGCGTTGTCTTCCGATACACCCCATGACCTAGGGTGCCGTCAGCCCTTCTCTTGACCAAGACGTCAAGGAAAGGTAATTTACCCTCCGTTTCAGTCTCCATAGTGAATTTGATGTTGGGGTGTATGGAGTTTAGATGTGTAAGGAAGTCAAGGAGTGTATCCATACCATGTGGCCAGATGACGAACGTGTCGTCCACGTAACGGAAAAAGCAAGTAGGTTTCCATACGGATGACGACAGGGCTTCCTCCTCGAAGCTCTCCATGTACAAATTCGCTACCACCGGTGACAGTGGGCTACCCATGGCGACTCCCCCCGATTGTTCGTAGTATTCTCCATTAAAAAGAAAATACGTGGAAGTCAAGACATGCCTAAAAAGTTCAGTGGTCTTCTCGTCAAACTTCTGACTAATCAATTCTAGTGACTCTCGCAGGGGTACCCTTGTAAACAAGGAAACGACGTCAAAACTCACCAGGATATCTGACTCATCCAACCTGAAGCTATCAAGGCGTTTAACAAAATCCACGGAATTACGGATGTGATGAGGGCATTTACCCACATAAGGACTTAATATTCCCGTCAGGTATTTGGCCAACAAATATGTAGGTGCCCTGTTGTTGCTGACAATGGTACCCCCTCTTTGTGAACCTTCGGGAGTGCATATAGTCTAGGCGGTACCGGACCTTGGGGTAACAATTTCTTAGCGTCACCCTCGGGTAAATCTGCGTCACAGGAGCTCAGTCCGTGAGTTCACCTGATGATGGCGACATGTATGATCGCCGAAATATTGTGCCCGTTGGACACTGTAGACCGGCAGCACACCCGTGGATATTTTGATTATCAAATACGCCGGGAAAAACTCAAGAATCAAAAACTTTGAGGTTCGCCGATGACATCGTAATTCTGTCAGAGACAGCAAAGGACTTGCAAGAGCAGTTGAACGGAATGGATAGTGTCTCGAAAGGAGGATATAAGATGAACATCAACAAAAGCAGAACGAGGATAATGGAAGGTAGTCGAATTAAGTCGGGTGATGCTGAGGGAATTAGGTTAGGAAATGAGGCACTTAAAGTAGTAAAGGAGTTTTGCTATTTGGGGAGCAAAATAACTGATGATGGTCGAAGTAGAGAGGATATAAAATGTAGACTGGCAATGGCAAGGAAAGCGTTTCTGAAGAAGAGAAATTTGTTAACATCGAGTATAGATTTAAGTGTCAGGAAATCATTTCTGAAAGTATTTGTATGAGTGTAGCCATGTATGGAAGTGAAACATGGACGATAACTAGTTTGGACAAGAAGAGAATAGAAGCTTTCGAAATGTGGTGCTACAGAAAAATGCTGAAGATTAGATGGGTAGATCACATAACTAATGAGGAAGTATTGAATAGGATTGGGGAGAAGAGACGTTTGTGGCACACCTTGACAAGAAGAAGGGATCGGTTGGTAGGACATGTTCTGAGGCATCAACGGATCACCAATTTAGTATTCGAGGGCAGCGTGGAGGGTAAAAATCGTAGAGGGAGACGAAGAGATGAATACAGTAAGCAGATTCAGAAGGATGTAGGTTGCAGTAGGTACTGGGAGATGAAGCTTGCACAGGCTAGAGTAGCATGGAGAGCTGCATCAAACCAGTCTCAGGATTGAAGACCACAACAACAACAACAACAACAACAACAACAATGAAGACATCTGTGTGCTCTCATTTTCTCACTGTATTTATGTATTTATTTACCGCAAGAATGGTCAATGATAGAAACAGGTCGTAAGTATTAAATTTTATGCCAGCATTCGGTCGCATATTTTTAGAAGTATATACATATATGTTGTTAACAGTCACCTGGAAAAAGAAGAGCCTGTCAAATTTCGGATGGTTCAGCGCTCACGCTGTCGATGTGGTAACTGTGACAACACCAGTTGCTGTGGTGCACTTGTCCCGCACAAACCAGAATGAGATATCGGAGTCGCACGGGTATGTACAGGTGTTTCCTACGACAAAATGGCTCTGATCGTTTCCACTAGCGGAGCTTAGGCAATGCAGGATCTCCAGTTATTACAACTGGAGGGGAAGACTCACTGAACAAGGGAGCCCGAGTGTGACAACCACACGTGAGCACAATTCCGAGGAGAAGGGAAGTTATTTATTGGTCACAACGACCGTTCGGACACGGGTTGCGTGCGGCTGAATGCCAACAGCTGTCTGTTCCCACAGGAACAATGGGGGTCTCAAGTTAGTTTGGAGGGTTGGCGGGCGCGGAAGAGAGGTTGTCCCCAGTCTGATGCGACTTAGAACGTCGAGGCCAGATTCATACCACTCCCGGCTGGCAGACAAAAACTGACCACCAAATTTAGGGCTATAGCATCGCTGCTCAACATACAACCACACCTCTCACGTTTCAAGACGTAGCCCTACATCGCAATGTCTGCTCCTCGATACATAGCCAACAGGACCGAACCATATTCGCCACCGACTGCACTATTACAATCTCCACGACCGCAATTTTGACTTCACGTCATTTGCAGATGGTTCACGCTGCAGTCCATATACAGACCGAAGTTGTACTCCGATTAAAATTATTTTATTTTATTTACGCGTCAAGTTCCATAGGAGCAAATTGAGGAGCAAATGCACAAGGTCATGGAATGTGTCTGTACATGAAATAACAACATAAGAATAATAGCAGATAGAAATAAAATGTTTATGAACCCAAAAAAAGTCAAGCCATGAGTTTCAATAAACGCAGCCAACAATACAACAAGAACCACCTTAATTTTTCAAGGAACTCTTCAACAGCCATAAGGAACACGCGGCGAATGTCCGAAGTATCCAGGTGAGACAAATTTCGACCATCGCTCACTGACGTATCTTTAAGGTATGTCCACATGATGGCCGTAAGAAAAACACAGCGCCACTGTGCGAAGGTTAAGAGACGTTTTGAGTTTTTGCGATTCTTACCTACAGCTGGGCGTGCACCAAGCAGCTCTGTGTAGTCCCTCGTGTACTGACCTGCAACAGAACACACATGTTCTATGTTAGCCAATTTCTATGAAAAGACTAGCAGGTAAACAAAAATAATGGTGACTCTTAAGTCTACTTTAAATTAACAGAGTTGAAAAATAATCTGTTTTTAAACAAATTGTATACAACATTGAAATATGTAACTTTTACAGCTATTGTTTCCTTTGTGTCTGGAATGGGCAGTCGTGTCCCAAATACTACAGGACATAATTTTCTTCGTCATTTTCTTCGCTCAATTTTTTTTAGATATATGCAAATCGTTGTACTGTTCAAATGTTTTAATTCTTGTTTCAATATTTAGCTTGCACTACAGTTTTTATTGGCTGTAGGAGCAACACGCACAATGGTTCGTCGAGCCGACTGAAGACATGCAAGAAACAGATCTTGGTTCCATGCACGCACCGCAACACCTTTGTGACACAGTCATCCACTTCTACTTTTACTCTATGATAATCTTTATTGCAATTCTGAAGAATTTTTGCTCCCGATGTGGGGAGGAAAATGTACAGGGTGATTCAAAAAGAATACCACAACTTTAAAAATGTGTATGTAATGAAATAAACATAATATAACCTTCTGTTATACATCATTACAAAGAGTATTTAAAGGTTTTTTTTCACTCAAAAACAAGTTCAGAGATGTTCAATATGGCCCCCTCCAGACACTCGAGCAATATCAACCCGATACTCCAACTCGTTCCACACTCTCTGTAGCATATCAGGCGTAACAGTTTGGATAGCTGCTGTTATTTCTCGTTTCAAATCATCAATGGTGGCTGGGAGAGGTGGCCGAAACACCATATCCTTAACATACCCCCATAAGAAAAAATCGCAGGGGGTAAGATCAGGGGTTCTTGGAGGCCAGTGATGAAGTGCTCTGTCACGGGCTGCCTGGCGGCCGATCCATCGCCTCGGGTAGTTGACATTCAGGTTTCATAACTAACCTTTTTCGTAGGACTCTCCATACAGTTGATTGTGGAATTTGGAGCTCTCTGCTAGCTCTGCGAGTCGATTTTCCTGGGCTGCGAACAAATGCTTGCTGGATGCGTGCTACATTTTCATCACTCGTTCTCGGCCGTCCAGAACTTTTCCCTTTGCACAAACACCCATTCTCTGTAAACTGTTCATACCAACGTTTAATACACCACCTATCAGGAGGTTTAACACCGTACTTCGTTCGAAATGCACGCTGAACAACTGTCGTCGATTCACTTCTGCCGTCCTGAATAACACAAAAAGCTTTCTGTTGAGCGGTCGCCATCTTAGCATCAACTGACGCTGACGCCTAGTCAACAGCGCCTCAAGCGAACAAATGTACAACTAAATGAAACTTTATAGCTCCCTTAATTCGCCGACAGATAGTGCTTACCTCTGCCTTTTGTCGTTGCAGAGTTTTAAATTCCTAAAGTTGTGGTATTCTTTTTGAATCACCCTGTATGTTTCTCGAATCTCGTTTTGTAGAAAATATATATGAAGTAAAGTTGTGAACGATATTCCATAAACAACAATGTGGAAAGAGTGTACTTAACAGCTGTAGAAAGGGATATCCACCAGAGATACGCGAAAGGTAGGAGAATAAGTTCAGAAACATAAATGATAAATAAACAGTGACTGGTGAATGTAAACATGTTGTTTCAATTTAAGGTTACCTTACCGTAAACTTTTCAGAAAAGTTCCTCGCAGAGGTACAACGTTAACATCGATTCCCGTTTGGTGGTCGGTGGCAACTTTACAAGTGGGAAATGAAATTTGTAGATAATGCCAAGCGGCCACCTCAGAAAGTTACCCGGTTTCACCACACGTATTTGCACGACTGGAAGACTCTTCCCCCCATTGCTGTGTCGAGCTCTCAGCTGCCGTGGATAACCTCAGAGTGAATGAGCGGCCTGTGTCCTTTGTCGGTGTCGGAGCGGCAGTTGACACACTTCGTGGAGGAGACAGCCGACACACACACACACACACACACACACACACACACACACACACAAACTCGAGGCTAATGCGTCACAAGCCTTCCTAAGCCCTTGAAGCCGTGCAAGGTGGGTCGTCACAGTTCCAGTAACCCCAGAGTCCTATGTAGTCCCGCCTTCCGCCTTCGCACTTCTCCATCGTTTCATCACCAGGCCTTATGTCTCCAACTTTTGTCCTAGGTCGCACGCACCATAGGTAGTACTGTTGAAAGGTGGCTACACTGAATCACAGCGCCAGAGATTGCGCCAAAGATTATTATTCCGCCGCCAACACTGGTGCAGTGGTAGTTCAGAGGTTGCCGGGCGCTCTGCTTGTTGAGAGGATGTCGAGGCCAGTAGTAGTCCAGAGGATGTTGTGTGCAGTTGATGTAATGTACAGATGGAAGATGTTGCTATGATCACAGTGTATGTTTCGTCAATATATATGGAGGTAACAAAAAAATTTCTTTCACATTTCCTTAATGACAATGCCTCTTGGTCACATGTTCAGTCAACAAAGCATCTGGCACGTGTTCATGTATTAGACTTGTAATTCTGGTTTCTA
Source organism: Schistocerca piceifrons (assembly GCF_021461385.2). Lineage (NCBI taxonomy): Eukaryota > Metazoa > Arthropoda > Insecta > Orthoptera > Acrididae > Schistocerca > Schistocerca piceifrons. The sequence continues at coordinate 131,966,557 of NC_060148.1, read as the reverse complement.
TGTGCAATTATAGTATTTCTGGTTTCTCAATTAGTTCATTGTAAATGGTGTCGTATTGAGGGAGAACCGAGCCAGATACACGTACGTTGAGTCACACTACCACACACAGAACAATTACACTTGTGCTTTGTAGTTTCGTAGCTTTTATAGTTGCAGGTGACTTAATTAATCTATTGTGTTAACGGAAATTTCCTTTCATTCTTTATTGTTATTTTATGCAGTCAGATTGCATCCTAATACTAGTCAGGGCCAACCGGTTACGAGACTTCGTAACCCCACACAGCTACTAAAATTATTGCACTTTAATTAAGCCCCCATGCACTGTCCCATCTTTCAACCGTCGCAGTAACGCCGATATGATGCATAGGCGATCCCAGAATAATTTACTAAAAATCGCTGAACTGAGGGAAACTGACTGCACGCTCCGTAATGTCTGTAGTAAAACGTTACGCCGAAGACGAAGTGGCCATTTTAAACCTGCTTCAGTAATCTCCAAAGGGAATTACTTTTCCACTGGAGCACGAACGAAACAAATGCCTGGGTCTAAATATCATGGAACACAGCACATAGACTTCCGAAGTTTACAGGAAAGATACCATGACAAATACCTCAATTCCTACTACTTTATATGACGTTAACACCCGTAAACACGCAGCATATAGGTCAATGCCGCAAAACGTAGAGCAAAATATCGAAGTACTACATCGACTGTTTTGAGGTCACAAAATGCCCCTCTTGGAAGAACTGGAGATGTATTCACACGACATAAAACATGAAGACAAAATATTAAATGAGAAACAGGAAAGTAAATCAGTGAATTCCGTCAGGTGCTTCGATAATATCCTTAAATAGGAAAAAAGGAGTGGTACATAGAAACAAGTAGCTTTGTAAGTGTATACAAGGGAACAAAGATCCATATATTAGGAAAAACACCCTCCGTACGAAAGAATAGTATATACTGCACCATACACACTGTACTATCTGCAGTTTTAGTCTATTTGACTGTATGTGACAAATAACAATAACTTCCACTGCTTTGTTTTTAAACCTTTGCTATTTGCGACATGTAGTGTGCACAGAAAATAGGAGAGCGCAGGTGGGCAACAGAGAAACAAAAACGTAAGTTTTTTTTGCCAACCTCGCCATGTTGTGGATATTAATATACTTAATTACAAAATTGTGCATGTTTATATCAATGCAACTATATGTAGGTCTATTAAGTTTCGAATAAATCGCTCAAGTACATCTGAGATTTTAGTAACAAAATTAATCATCATGTTGAATATACACTCCTGGAAATGGAAAAAAGAACACATTGACACCGGTGTGTCAGACCCACCATACTTGCTCCGGACACTGCGAGAGGGCTGTACAAGCAATGATCACACGCACGGCACAGCGGACACACCAGGAACCGCGGTGTTGGCCGTCGAATGGCGCTAGCTGCGCAGCATTTGTGCACCGCCGCCGTCAGTGTCAGCCAGTTTGCCGTGGCATACGGAGCTCCATCGCAGTCTTTAACACTGGTAGCATGCCGCGACAGCGTGGACGTGAACCGTATGTGCAGTTGACGGACTTTGAACGAGGGCGTATAGTGGGCATGCGGGAGGCCGGGTGGACGTACCGCCGAATTGCTCAACACGTGGGGCGTGAGGTCTCCACAGTACATCGATGTTGTCGCCAGTGGTCGGCGGAAGGTGCACGTGCCCGTCGACCTGGGACCGGACCGCAGCGACGCACGGATGCACGCCAAGACCGTAGGATCCTACGCAGTGCCGTAGGGGACCGCACCGCCACTTCCCAGCAAATTAGGGACACTGTTGCTCCTGGGGTATCGGCGAGGACCATTCGCAACCGTCTCCATGAAGCTGGGCTACGGTCCCGCACACCGTTAGGCCGTCTTCCGCTCACGCCCCAACATCGTGCAGCCCGCCTCCAGTCGTGTCGCGACAGGCGTGAATGGAGGGACGAATGGAGACGTGTCGTCTTCAGCGATGAGAGTCGCTTCTGCCTTGGTGCCAATGATGGTCGTATGCGTGTTTGGCGCCGTGCAGGTGAGCGCCACAATCAGGACTGCATACGACCGAGGCACACAGGGCCAACACCCGGCATCATGGTGTGGGGAGCGATCTCCTACACTGGCCGTACACCACTGGTGATCGTCGAGGGGACACTGAATAGTGCACGGTACATCCAAACCGTCATCGAACCCATCGTTCTACCATTCCTAGACCGGCAAGGGAACTTGCTGTTCCAACAGGACAATGCACGTCCGCATGTATCCCGTGCCACCCAACGTGCTCTAGAAGGTGTAAGTCAACTACCCTGGCCAGCAAGATCTCCGGATCTGTCCCCCATTGAGCATGTTTGGGACTGGATGAAGCGTCGTCTCACGCGGTCTGCACGTCCAGCACGAACGCTGGTCCAACTGAGGCGCCAGGTGGAAATGGCATGGCAAGCCGTTCCACAGGACTACATCCAGCATCTCTACGATCGTCTCCATGGGAGAATAGCAGCCTGCATTGCTGCGAAAGGTGGATATACACTGTACTAGTGCCGACATTGTGCATGCTCTGTTGCCTGTGTCTATGTGCCTGTGGTTCTGTCAGTGTGATCATGTGATGTATCTGACCCCAGGAATGTGTCAATAAAGTTTCCCCTTCCTGGGACAATGAATTCACGGTGTTCTTATTTCAATTTCCAGGAGTGTATATAACGTGAGAGACATATATCATGTTTAACGTCTTTCTAAAATCTCAGATTATCTGAAACTTTTACACCATACTCTAATAAACATGTTGGCGGACAAATGCTACATATGTCTTTAAAACGACAGTTCAGAGATTTCCTGTGAAAACCAACCGTGAGATGGAAAATGCTGCACTTCCCGGCGCTGTGAAATTTCTTACACTCTGATATCGTAGTTAGGACAGAGCATTTAAAAGCAAGGTGGTTCTCACCTATTCCTCCTTGTGTACAAACAAAAATTGTGTACGGTGTTGTGTAATGTTTTGTTTTGTTTCCTTCCTCGCAGTATGGTTTACAGACGACAAGACAGTTATATTTATGCCTTATCGTCTTATGACTGGGCTACTACATCGGAGTCTGAATCGTATAGAACTCTATAATCCTACCCATTCGCTGATTGAAACTATACTCAAAGATTCAGCACCTGTGGTGCCAATCATGCTATGCGATTAGGCATTCATTTTAAGCGACCTTAATTCCCAATCAATGTTTCGTTTGCAAGAACAACAAGAGGGGCTCATGGTGTGTGTGTGTGTGTGTGTGTGTGTGAGAGAGAGAGAGAGAGAGAGAGAGAGAGAGAGAGAGAGAGAGAGGAGGGGGGGGGGGAGGTTGGGGGCGGCTAGAAAATCGACAAAAGGATGCGGAAGGAGGAGTTAAACAGAGAAAGGGTGGAGTAGGGAGGGAGGGAGGGAGAAAGAGGGAGAAAGAGAGAGATTGTGATTACAGCGGCGGGCCCGCAGTAATGGAGCGGCCGTGTCCCGGATGGAGCTGTCCCTACCCCAGCCCGTCCTATCTTGGCCGCATACCTGCGCGGGTCGTTCTCTCCGCCGGCCTTGGTCCCGTAACGGCCCCCAGTGGGGCCACAACACGGCTATAACATCTCCACTGTGTAAACATTCTTCCTGTCGGCCACGTGTAACGGAAATTATACAGGGTGTGATTCATGAAGATATTAATGTGTTACTATATAAGTAAAACCAAAGAAAAAGGTTAAAGTAAAAACAAAGAAAAAGGTTAAAGTAAAAACAAAGAAAAAGGTTAAAGTAAAACCAAAGAAAAAGGTTAAAGTAAAACCAAAGAAAAAAGTCAAAGTAAAAGTAAAGAAAAAAGTTCATATAAACACAGGTCCCCAAATGTTTAGTTACCGAGTTACGGCTAATAAAAGGTCTTGCTTGAAATTTAGCAACTTCGCTAACAAAGCCACCGCAAAACTGTACATGGTTGAAATAAGGCAGATTTCCATTTATTCTGTTGCACTGGTCTGGTGAATGTAATAAAACGAGTCCCACTCGTATCTGCAGACGTTTCCAGAACATCCAGAGAAACAAAGGCGTAATTTCGTAGAATTTTTAATTTATTAACTATTTGGACCAATTTGTGTTTTTTAAATTCCACACAATCGCACGAAATTTTCCACAGAAGTTGTACAGAATTTAATTTTTCAAAAATGATGGTAGGCCTAATAACATTAACTGAAACTGTATAAATGTGTCAGATAATCCGCTCTTGTTAATACGGTAGCACACGTAAATTCGTGCTAAACCGCCATACCTTAGATTGTGAAATGCCTAATCGTTAAGACGTACTTCGTGTACTGGTGGTGGCTCCATAATATCCTCGTCATTGTCTTCACATACTGAGCACTCGTACTGGCTATGAACGCAAGGTAGAGAACCTGTCTCTCGTAACATTCTAAGTACTCCGCTAATGGTTCTTGCAATCGGAATCCTCCGAGTACGCGACATTCGTTAACTGCAGCCGTAGAATTACCATCACATTTGGCATATAAACAAACGCCATATCGGCGTATTCCTCTGTCGTAAATTTGACAGGCATCCGTATTTCATAAATAATCTACGAACTATAACAGTTACTATGTGGTTTCAGTTAAATACACACTTGTTATGATCTTTCACTGAAGAATACAGAAAACTAATCCGTTTCAAGGTTAGGAAACGACTGAAACAACTCACTAACGGTTGCCAACAATGGCATAAACGTTTCTACATACTTAATGGAAAGTAAGCGAATTTACTTGTATAATAATCTTTGCTTCTCTGGATAGTTTGGAAAACTACTGCAGATGCACGTGTGGGACATGTTGTATTAGATTCACCAGCAATGACGACAAAAACTGGAAATCTTGCTTTACTTTAACCTCAGACAGTTTTGCGATGGCATCATATAAAGGAAGTTGCGGAATTTCAGGCAAGAATTTTTACTAGCCCTAACTACGTAACTTAGCATCTGTGGACCTATGTTTATATGAAGTTTTTTGGTTCCGCTTGTGGAATAACATATTAAAATGTTTGCATATCTTCGTGAATCACCCTGTTCACACACCTATACCTGTACACGAGAAAATGTACCGCGCGATCCTCATCTGCTGAGGACGGGTCTAAATACTGGAAACACTTTCAAACGGGTGCGCCAGCACATTTCCCTGCTCGTAGAAGGCGTTCGAGGCTGTTCCACGTCGACGCAGAGTAGACAAATGCATACGCGTATCGCAGTGGTGTGGATGTGCGACTGGAGCGAAAGGTTACCTTGCAAACAGAAATAACTACCGTATGTCGGCCGAAATAGACGGGCGACGTACGAGCGGGAGAGGTAGGCAGTAACCTCAAAAAATAATCTACATCTACATTTATACTCCGCAAGCCACCCAACGGTGTGTGGCGGAGGGCACTTTACGTGCCACTGTCATTACCTCCCTTTCCTGTTCCAGTCGCGTACGCTTCGCGGCAAGAACGACTGTCTGAAAGCATCCGTGCGCGTTCGAATCTCTCTAACTTTACATTCCTGATCTCTTCGGAAGCAATATATTCGATACCTCATTCAGAAACGCACCCTCTCGAAACCTGGCGAGCAAGCTACACCGCGATGCACAGCGCCTCTCTAGCAGAGTCTGCCACTTGAGTTTGCTAAACATCTCCGTAACGCTATCACGCTTACCAAATAACCCTGTGACGAAACGCGCAGCTCTTCTTTGGATCTTCTGTATCTCCTCCGTCAACCCGACCTGGTACGGTTCCCACATTGATGAGCAATACTCAGGTATAGGTAAGCCACCTTCTTTGTTGATGGACAACATTTTCTAAGGACTCGCCCAATGAATCTCAACCTGGTACCCGCCTTACCAACAATTAATTTTATATGATCATTCCACTTCAAATCATTCCGCACGCATACTGCCAGATATTTTACAGAAGTAACTGCTACCAGTGTTTGTTCCGCTATCATATAATCGTACAATAAAGGATCCTTCTTTCTATGTATGCGCAATACATTAAATTTATCTATGTTAAGGGTCAGTTGCCACTCCCTGCACCAAGTGCCTATCCGCTGCAGATCTCCCTGCATTTCGCTACAATTTTCTAATGCTGCAACTTCTCTGTATACTACAGCATCATCCGCGAAAAGCCGCATGGAACTTCCGACACTATCTGCTAGGTCATTTATATATATTGTGAAAAGCAATGGTCCCATAACACTCCCCTGTGGCACGCCAGAGGTTACTTTAACGTCTGTAGACGTCTCTCCATTGAGAACAACATGCTGTGTTCTGTTTGCTAAAAACTCTTCAATCCAGCCACACAGTTGGTCTGATATTCCGCAGGCTTTTACTTTGTTTATCAGACTTTTTTTTCTCTTTTCTTTAGGTATATGTTTCTAGTGCTAGTACACATGGAAATGAGATTCTCGTGGCTGGAGAGGGTCACATTCGTTAACACCCCCCCCCCCCCATATATCTCTCTCTCTCTCTCTCTCTCTCTCTCTCTCTCTCTCTCTCTCTCTCTCGTGTGTGTGTGTGTGTGTGTGTGTGTGTGTGTGTGTGTGTGTGTGTGTGTGTGTGTGTGTGTGTGTGTGTTTTTTCCCCCACCCCCATCCGCCAATGTTATTTCTCGTCAGACCCACTTTCAACCTGCAGTACATGTGTAGAACGTCAGTGAGCACAAATAAAATGTTTTAATCTTATGTCAATAAATTTAAAATTCGAAAGTAATAGTAACGGTGAATACAAATCAAGATCAGACACAGAGCTCGATCTGAAAACAAAGAATCTGACGTAATGAGGGAAAGAATAGTGTTTTATGGATACGTATACCGAATGGATAACAACAGAACAACCAACCCAGTCTTCAACTTAGTCAACAGGTACAAAACCTGATCTCCATTGCTATCTCCTCGGGTTGCCAGCCGAGTGGCAACGTTTCAACCGATATCGCATGCATGATCTTCACGTGAAGGTGATACATCAAAAAGAATGATTCCATTTGGTACGTTTATATTTCTGAAACTAATAAACATATACAATGAATTTTGTTTTATGATAAACGACAGCGTCTTCTGCAAACAACCTAAGACGGCTGCTCAGTTTGTCTCCCAAATCGTTTGTACGTCTAAGGGCCTAGAAGACTACCTTGGTCCTTGGGGAACGCCAGAAATCACTTCTGTTTTACTCGATGACTTTTCGTCAATTACTACAAACTGTGACCCCTCTGACAGCAAATCAGAAATCCAGTCACATAAGTGAGACGATATTCCATAAGCACGCAATTCCACTACGAGCCTCTTGTGTGGTACAGTGTCAAAAGCCTTCCGGAAATCCATAAATAGGGAACCAATCTGAAATCCTTGTGAATAGCACTCAGCACTTCATGCGAATAAAGAGCTGGTTCTGCTGCACAAGTAGGATGTTTTCTAAATCTATGTTGCCTATGTGTGAATAGACAATTTTCTTCGAGGTAGTTCATGATGTTCGAACACAATATATGTTCTAGAATCCTGCTGCATATCGACGTTAACGATATGGGAATGTAATTTAGTGGATTACTCCTACTAGCTTTCGTGAATATTGGTGTGACTTGTGCAACTTTCCAGTCTTCGGGTACGGATCTTTCGTCGAGCGAACGGTTGTATATGATAAGTGCAGTGCTATGGACAAGGGATTTCAGGTCGTTTCTTTATTTCTGGACTTCCGCAAGGCTTTTGACACTGTACCACACAAGCGGCTCGTAGTAGAATTGCGTGCTTATGGAATATCGTCTCAGTTGTGTGACTGGATATGCGACTTCCTGTGAGAGGTGACAGTGCCTTGTAATTGACAGAAAGTCATCGAGTAAAACAGAAGTGATTTCGGGCGTTCCCCAAGGTAGTGTTATAGGCCCTTTGCTGTTCTTTATCTATATAAACGATTTGGGAGACAATCTGAGCAGCCGTCTTCTGTTGTTTGCAGATGACGCTGTCGCTGTCGTTTATCGACTAATAAAGTCATCAGAAGATCAAAACAAACTGCAAAACGATTTAGAAGAAATATCGAAATCGTGCGTGAAGTGGCAGTTGCCCCCAAATAACGGAAAGTGTGAAGTCATCCACGTGAGTGCTAAAAGGAACTCGTTAAACTCCGGTTATACGATGAATGAGTCTAATGTAAAAGCGGTAAATTGAACTAAATACCCAGGTATTACAATTACGAACAATTTAAATTGGAAGGAACACACAGAAATCTTGTGGGGAAGGCTAACCAAAGACTGCGTTTTATTGGCAGGACACTTAGAAAATGTAACAGACCTACTAAGGAGACTGCCTACACTACGCTTGTCCGTTCTCTTTTAGAATACTGCTGCGCGGTGTGGGATCCTTACCGGATACGAGTAACAGGGTACATCGAAAAAGTTCAAAGAAGGGCAGCACAATTTGTATTATGGCACAATATGGGAGTGTTTGCCACTGAAATGATACAGGATTTGTGCTGGACATCATTAAAAGAAAGGCGTTTTTCGTTGCGACGGAATCTTCTCTCGAAATTCCAATCACCATTTTTCTCCTCTGAATATGAAAATATTTTGTTGACACCGACCTACATAGTGCGGAACGATCACCACGATAAAATAAGGAAAATCAGAGCTCGTACGGAAAGATGTAGTTGTTCGTTCTTCCCGCGCGCTGTACGAGATTTGAATAATAGAGAATTGAGAAGGTGGTTCGATGAACCCTCTGCCAAGCACTTAAATGTGATTTGCGGAGTATCCATCTAGATGTAGAATGGATCAGCATAACGCGAAAGGAACCGAATTGGTACACAGTCTCGACCAGAGGACTTGCTTTTATTAAGTGATTTAAGTTGGTTCACTACTCCGAGCATATTTACTTCTACGTTACTCTTGTTTTTTTCTTTTTTACCACACTTGACTAATCAGCTCGTTCTGTTCGTGTTGCCGGGTGCGTTGATGTGACTGCACCGTGAAACGTTGGCAACTTTCCGCAGCGGTGAGTGGGTGCGGGAGCCAGGGGTTGGTTCCACCTATCCACTTTCTGTACAGCTCTTGGCGTCGCAAGAAAACCAGTCCGGCGGGCATCCGGCGAGCCTATCGCAACAGCAGAGACTCGCGCAGCAGTTATGAAGGCTGGCGGTGCGGCGCGGATATGAAAGCGCGCATCCCTCCGCCGGTACGCAACCGCGCAGCGGACACACCACCCCAACCACCACCCTCGCCCATCCGTCCGTCCGCCACCGCACTCAACCGTTCCGCTCCGGGGAACCCCCGCAGTGTGTTTCACAAGGCGGCGGGCACAGACAGACTTGCGGAACACGGTGCGCCGGCCGGCCGAGTCAGCCGCCGACATTGTAGCTGTCTGCCTGTTCGATTGTGTTACGGCACAGAGAATTCTCTCCTGTTGTTGTTTTCAGTCCTGAGACTGGCTTGATGCATCTGTCCATGCTACTCTATCCTGAGAAAGCTTCTTCATCTCCCAGTACCTACTGCAACCTACATCCTTCTGAATCTGCTTAGTGTATTCACCTCTTGGTCCCCCTCTACGATTTTTACCCTCCACGCTGCCCTCCAGTACTACGAGGGCAGTTCAATAAGTAATGCAACACATTCTTTTTCTCGGCCAATTTCGGTTGAAAAAACCGGAAATTTATTGTGGAATATTTTCAAACATTCCCGCTTCGGCTCGTATAGTTTCATTGACTTCCGACAGGTGGCAGCGCTGTACGGAGCTGTTAAAATGGCGTCTGTAACGGATGTGCGTTGCAAACAACGGGCAGTGATCGAGTTTCTTTTGGCGGAAAACCAGGGCATCTCAGATATTCATAGGCGCTTGCAGAATGTCTACGGTGATCTGGCAGTGGACAAAAGCACGGTGAGTCGTTGGGCAAGGCGTGTGTCATCATCGCCGCAAGGTCAAGCAAGACTGTCTGATCTCCCGCGTGCGGGCCGGCCGTGCACAGCTGTGACTCCTGCAATGGCGGAGCGTGCGAACACACTCGTTCGAGATGATCGACGGATCACCGTCAAACAACTCAGTGCTCAACTTGACATCTCTGTTGGTAGTGCTGTCACAATTGTTCACCAGTTGGGATATTCAAAGATTTGTTCCCGCTGGGTCCCTCGTTGTCTAACCGAACACCATAAAGAGCAAAGGAGAACCATCTGTGCGGAATTGCTTGCTCGTCATGTGGCTGAGGGTGACAATTTCTTGTCAAAGATTGTTACAGGCGATGAAACATGGGTTCATCACTTCGAACCTGAAACAAAACGGCAATCAATGGAGTGGCGCCACACCCACTCCCCTACCGAGAAAAAGTTTAAAGCCATACCCTCAGCCGGTAAAGTCACGGTTACAGTCTTCTGGGACGCTGAAGGGGTTATTCTGTTCGATGTCCTTCCCCATGGTCAAACGATCAACTCTGAAGTGTATTGTGCTACTCTTCAGAAATTGAAGAAACGACTTCAGCGTGTTCGTAGGCACAAAAATCTGAACGAACATCTCCTTCTTCATGACAACGCAAGACCTCACACAAGTCTTCGCACCCGAGAGGAGCTCACAAAACTTCAGTGGACTGTTCTTCCTCATGCACCCTACAGCCCCGACCTCGTACCGTCGGATTTCCATATGTTTGGCCCAATGAAGGACGCAATCCGTGGGAGGCACTACGCGGATGATGAAGAAGTTATTGATGCAGTACGACGTTGGCTCCGACATCGACCAGTGGAATGGTATCGTGCAGGCATACAGGCCCTCATTTCAAGGTGGCGTAAGGCCGTAGCATTGAATGGAGATTACGTTGAAAAATAGTGTTGTGTAGCTAAAAGATTGGGGAATAACCTGGTGTATTTCAATGCTGAATAAACCAACCGCTGTTTCAGAAAAAAAATGTGTTGCATTACTTATTGAACTGCCCTCGTAGTTCCGACGAACTCTGTTCACAGCACATTTCACAGACAGTATCCACAAATGCCGCTGAACATACCTACACGATTGTACCGTCGTGCGATTCATAGTCGCGGGAGATGAGAAACCATGAACCTGGATGTGCCTCAGAACGAATCTCTGGGGCGACATTCGGGAGAGATACAGGTGAGGTGCGTATGTACAGCAGCGCTAGAAAGTATATTGACAACATAAAACTCCCTTAAAATAAAACACTGTCGGACACTGTCTTGAGTATAGTGCAAAGTTTCATAACTGCGATTATTTGAAGCCGTCAACTTGCGACTTGTTTGTTCACACTTTACGCTGCCAGACGAATGCGACTTTCAGTGAGTTCAGAAGTATTTTGACATGCACTTTGCTCCATGAATTCGTGGAGCTTCTTAGTTCAGATTTCTATTAGTATTTACTTACAAGTGATTATTTCGATGTGCCGAAACGGAAGGAATATTCCAGTGACTTTAGAAACGACGTGATAAATGCACTAAAGCAAGGACTGAAACAAACCTAAGCTGCTCGTATTTTGAAAGTGTCTCGTCAGGTCATTAGTATATGTAAAAAATTGTATAATGAACTAAAACCTGTCAAAAATAATCCTCGCAGTGGACGTCCAAAAAAAAAAGTCTTCTAATGCTGATGGTATCACAAAAAAGTTGCCGGCCGATGTGGCCGAGGGGTTCTAGGCGCTTCAGTCTGGAACTGCGCGACCGCTACGGTCGCAGGTTCGAATCCTGCCTCGGCCATGGTTGCGTGTGGTGTCCTTAGGTTGGTTAGCTTTAAGTAGTTCAAAGTTCTAGGGGACTGATGACCTCAGATGTTAAGTTCCATAGTGCTCAGAGCCATTTGAACCATTTGTGAATTTTGTTTACAAACATTGTTACTTCTTCCGTGACTGTACCTGCTAAATGTATGAAGATGGCCTTGTAAGCTGAAATTCGGTTAACACAATAAAAGTTATACTACAGAACAAACGCGAACAAGCGGATTTCATTTATTGCAAATCCCAAATCATCAGCGAACCCAGTACCGTCGTGGACAAATTAAGTGCTGACACCAGCCACTGTATGTAATCCTGCCATCTAACATCGCGCACAGAGTTTAGAGACTGATCCGTACTTCCAAATCCTTGAAACGTGAATTATCACGTAGTTAGGTTACTCCTCTAATTCAATGGTAACCTATGCAGAGCGGTTTCTTCAACGTAAGTGTAGCTTTGAAACCTTTTTTCCAAGGTGCGTTGAAAGTAACTGGCTAAACCACAGTGGATGATCACACTCAAGGGCGGGAAACAATCTGGCGAAAACTTAATTCCAAAACCTGATTTGTAACCAGAATTAATGGCATCCTTATCCCTGTTGGTCCACTGTGACTGTGTAATAGTTGAGGTCAGAGGTGGTCAGGTGTGTGTGTGTGTGTGTGTGTGTGTGTGTGTGTGTGTGTGTGTGTGTGCGCGTGCGTGTCGGGATGGGGAGGGAGAGTTGTACAGAAAGAATGACAGACTGGAACAAACGGTGGTCTAACTGTCCACTTACCTACATTTATTTATTCCCAAAATTCGAAAATTTCTGGGGCCAAAATATGAAAATGAGATTTGGAAATTGAGAAGCAATACCAGAAATATAATAGATACAGTGCGACAATGTATGATCATATTTTATGACACTTAAAAAGAATGGATAACAAGAAGCTGGCAAAATAATATTCACTAACACAAAAACAAAACCCAAATTTTATGGCATACACAAAATACGAAACAATTACAGCAGTTGAGAATAGCAGAGATGAGTTCGGGGAACAGCTGCAAAAAGGCAAGGCATTCGAGAAACACACAGAAGAAGAGAGGACAGCCACGTACAGGAGGTGGAAGAGAAAAACAGAGAAGACTGAAGCACTGGGAAGGGAAAAAAAGGAAAAGAATAGCATGTCAAATCATTTGTTTCACTTAGTCCTGAGAGGCCAAATTCGAATAATAATAATAAAAGCAACGTATCAAGTGTATGACGAAACAATGGAACAGAGTGAAAAGGAAAAATTGAAGGAGGAGAAATAGCAACAGAGAAAACAAGACACACGCACAGCGAGTTAACAAGAAAAAGACAGGCAAGAAGGAAGACCAAGCGAGAGAAGTGAGAGAGAAAGAGGAGGGAGGGGGATCGTTAGCATACGCATGCAAGATTGAAAGCGGGCCAGGAAATTAAATTAAACGGGAACGCAGCGTAACTTGTTAGCCACGCTTACAAGGCAGAAGTGCCGGTGCTTGCCTCTACAAATATGTCTGGGGGTATTAATTAGTATACAAGCCGTTCGCAGATCTCTAATGTGGGAGGGAAATGGGGGATACATACATATATACATGGATACATACATACAAACGAACATACACGCAGCTGAGACAATCATGACGTGCTGGAGAATGCGAGAATACTGAAACCCTCTTCTCTTCCCAATCAACCAAACTGCCCAGTCCACAGTAATGCATACAGAGTCCTCCTTCGAGCCTTCCGGGGGGTTTAACACAAAATCCTCGGGCGCAAACAAGGGTTTCTCAAAGTACTTTTTTATTGAGTCGCCAGGCTTCTGATTGGTTTGATTCGCCCCGCCATGAATTCGACGCCTGTGCGAACCTCTTCATCTCAGAGTAGCACTTGCAACCTACGTACTGAGTTATTTGCTGCATGTGTGCCAGTCTGTCTTCCTCGACAGCTTTTGCCCTCTACAGCTCCCTCTACCACCATGGAAGTCACTCCCTCATGTCTTAACATATGTCCTATCATCCTGTCCCTATTTCTTTTGACGGTTTTCCACATATTCCATTCCTTTCCTCATTCCTTACCAGTCCACCTAATTTTCAACATTCGTCTGTAGCACCACATCTCAAATGCTTCGATTCTCTTCTGTTCCGGTTTCCCACAGTCCATTTTTCACTACCGAACAATGCTGTGCTCCAAATGTACATTCTCAGAAATTTCTTGCTCAAAGTGAACCCTATGCTTGATACTAAGACTTCTCTTGGCCAGGAATGCCCTTTATGCCACTGCTAGTTTGCTTTTCACACCCTCCTTGCTCCCTCCGTCATTACTCAGCTGCCTGTTGTTGTGGTCTTCAGTCCAGAGACTGGTTTGATGCAGCTCCCCATGCTACTGTATCCTGTGCAAGCTTCTTCACCTCCCAGTACCTACTGCAACCTACAACCTTCTGAATCTGTTTAGTGTATTCATCTCTTGGTCTCCCTGTACGAGTTTTACGCTCCACACTGCCCTTCAGAACTAACTTTGTGATCCCTTGATGCCTCAGAACATGTCCTACCAACCGATCCCTTCATCTAGTCAAGTTGTGCCACAAACTCCTCTTCTCCCCAATTCTATTCAGTACCTCCTCATTAGTTATGTGGTCTACCCAGCTAATCTTCAGCACCACATTTCGAAAGCTTCTATTCTCCACTTGTCCAAACTATTTATTTTCCATGTTTCACTTCCATGCAAGGCTATACTCCATACAAATACTTTCAAAAATGACTTCCTGATACTTAAATCTATAGTCGATGTTAACAAATTTTTCATCTTCAGAAGCGGTTTCCGCTGCCTAGGCAGCAGAATACCTTAACTTCGTCTATTTCGTGTTCATCAACCTGACGTTAAGTTTCTCGCTGTCCTCACTTCTGCTACTTCTCCTTACTTTTGTCTTTCCTCGATTTACTCTCACTCCATATTCTGTACTCATCAGACTGTTCAATCCATATAACAGATAACGTACTTCTCCTTCACTTTCACTCACGACAGCAATGTCATCAGCGAATCGTATCATTGATATCCTTTAATTTTAATACCATTCCTGGGCATTTTCTTTTATTTGCATCATTGCTTCTTTGATGTACAGACTGAACAGAATGTGCGAAATATTACATCCATGTCTTACACCCTTTTTAATCGGAGCACTTCGTTCTTGGTTGTCCACTCTTATTACCTCTTGGCTGTTGTACCTATTGTATATTACCCGTCTCTCTTAGCTTTTTTTCAGAATTTCCAACGTCTTGCACCACTTTACATTGTCGAACGCTTTTTACACGATAAATCCTATGAACGTGTCTTGATTTTTCTGTAATCTTGCTTCCATTATCAACCGCAACGTCAGAATTACCTCTCTCGTGCTTTTACCTGACCTAAAGACAAACTGATCGTCATCTAACACATGCTCAATTTTCTTTTCCATTCATCTGTATATCGTTCTTGTCAGCAACTTTGATGCATATGCTGTTAATCTGATTGTGGTATACTTCTCGCATTTGTCAGCTCTTGCAGTCTTCTGAATTGTGTGAATGTCTTTTTTTCAAAAGTCAAATTGGTGTGTCGCCAGACTCATACAGTCTACACACTAACGTGTACAGTCGTTTTGTTGCCACTTCCCCAATGACTTTAGAAATTCTGATGAAATGTTATCGATCACTTCCGCCTTGGTTGACCTTAAGTCCGCCAAAGTTCTCTGAAATTCTGATTCTGTTTCTAATACTGGATCCGCTATCTCTTCTAAATCGACTCTTCTTTCTTCTTCTATCACATCAGACAAATCCTCATCATAGAGGTCTTTAGTGTACTCTTTCCACATATCCGCTTTCTCCTCTACATTTAACAGTGGAATTCCGGTTGCACACTCTAATGTTACCACCGTTGCTTCTAATTTCACCGAAGATTGTTTCGACTTACCTATACGCTGAGTCAGTCCTTGCGACAATCATTTCTTTTTCGATATCTTCACTTATTCACAGAGGATCTGTAACCTCTCAGCCCGCATCTCGTGGTCGTGCGGTAGCGTTCTCGCTTCCCACGCCCGGGATCCCGGGTTCGATTCCCGGCGGGGTCAGGGATTTTCTCTGCCTCGTGATGGCTGGGTGTTGTGTGCTGTCCTTAGGTTGGTTAGGTTTAAGTAGTTCTAAGTTCTAGGGGACTGATGACCATCGATGTTAAGTCCCATAGTGGTCAGAGCCATTTGAACCATTTTTTTGTAACCTCTCAAACACCGGTGGTACTGCTACATTTATCAGTCTTCATTACTCTCTTTCGAACACCTGCTCAGTTTGGAATCAGCTGGTATTTCTGTGCTGAGCAACTGTCAGCCCACAACTAGAGGAGTAAAAAGTAACGGAAACATTTGTCCTACGGAATTTGTTTCTTCCCTTGTTCAATGCTTTACTCGTCATGGAAATGAAGAGCATTTTGAAGCCATCACGCAATCGGTGCCAATACAGATATAGAAGTTTGGACGTCTATATTAACAAGTGGCTGAAACGGTCCTATCTTTCACCAGCAGCAACAAAATTTTGATCTTCCGGATTTCATACGGCGGTTTACCCAGTTGTAAAAGGTTAAATGCTGTCATAATAATCTAGCCTTAAAACTTTAACCCTTTGAGTCCGAATAATATGAAAATATAAACTCCTCCAGAACAGGCCATGAAGGCCCAACGGTACCGACCGGCCGCCGTGTCATCCTCAGCCCACAGACGTCACCGGATGCGCATATGGAGGGGCGTTTGGTCAGCACACCGCTCTCCCGGCCGTGTGTCAGTTTACGACAACGGAGCCGCTACATCTCAATCAAGTAGCTCCTCAGTTTGCCTCACGAGGGCTGAGCGCACCCCGCTTGCCAACAGCGCTCGGCAGACCGGATGGTCACCCATCCAAGTGCTAGCCCAGCCCGACAGCGCTCAACTTCGGTGATCCGACGGGAACCGGTGTTACCACTGCGGCAAGGCAGTTGGCAGTTTTACTTTGTAATACAATTATAATTTTTTTCAGAAAATTAACGTTTCTTATCATCACAGTAAACAACCAGTACAATACGAAATTGCCAAGAGGTAAACTCTCAATTGATTTAAGCAGATGGTTTCACTTTGGAACCAGGACACACGCTTCAACCAGCCATCATTTCACGCGATGTATTTGAAAGTAAATTTGCATTTTTCCTAGTCACACTGCTATATCTCGAAACTTCCATGACCTCTTAAATCTAAATAATACACGAATTAATTGTGTGAAATTTAATTATTATTTCATAAATACTCTGATTTCTCTCTCTTCTCTGTTGGCGTTTATGCTAGTAGGACGTTAGTTGCGCATCAGTAACTGATCTTTCTTTTGTGTAGACAAATACGATGTGAGTGTCCTATATAGCTTTAGAACCATTGTCAGTTAAATTAATGTAAATTAGTGAGTTCTCATTTTAACAGTTCTATTAATACATACATTGTACTTTAACTGTTTTAATGCTTTATTGTTACACCCAAGGGCCAATACGTGGTTAACGGATCGTGACGTAGAGACCCAACGGCCGAATATTGTTAGTATTCGGCCCTTTATTCATTTGCAAACATGCTGCAGGGTCCCTGAGAATAATTGCCGATCACCACGAAGGGTTTTCCTAACTTGAATGAAAGCACAGAACCTTAAATGATCTTATCAGTCTCCAAGCTACGATACCGTTTCGCCACTGAATAACAGCTACCGGCTCCGCAAAAATTGATGGTCGCATTAAAATCTAATCTTTCCTAAATTTTACAGCATTTTCTCTAGATTTCACTAACAAAATTGTAGCCAGCATCAAGAATGAGTGTCTGCTCCAATTCTGACAGTTTTCTTTGCAGTGATTGATTTCAATTTCTGATAAAAGTCAAATAGTAATCTCGCGTCAGCAGATGCATCAGTCGCATACACGTTTTTTCTTCGATGACGACGTGCTACAGACAGGCAAAACACGATTTAATATTTCCACGCACACTACGAAGCCGAAATCATGACTGCGTGAAATACAAGGTGTATCGGAAAGAATCGATTTGGCATACCTATATTTCTGAAAGTAATAAACATATGTAATGAATTTTTTATGAACTGGTAACTCGAGAAGTATTTTTAAACCTTTTCATAGGTTTGTAAATAATAGATTTCCGCTATCGGTCGTCCTCTTTAAATTTTATCGGCAAATTTAGATTTCAGCTAGAAACTAACAATTCTCAATGCACTATCATTTTTGATCAATGCATGTAATGCCTGTTGGTCGAGCTTCGTCCACAGTTCGTTTCATTTCATAGATGTTCAATACGCCCCCTTGAGATGGAATAGCCCGCATCTCGTGGTCGTGCGGTAGCGTTCTCGCTTCCCACGCCCGGGTTCCCGGGTTCGATTCCCGGCGGGGTCAGGGATTTTCTCTGCCTCGTGATGGCTGGGTGTTGTGTGATGTCCTTAGGTTAGTTAGGTTTAAGTAGTTCTAAGTTCTAGGGGACTGATGACCATAAATGTTAAGTCCCATAGTGCACAGAGCCATTTGAACCATTTTTGAGATGGAATACGACAGTGCGGTATTCAGATTGTTACCACACTGCAGCGAGCACGTCTTGAGTTACAGCTTCGCAGGGCGGAGTGGCCGTGCGGTACTCGGCGCTAGTCTGGAACCGCGTGACCACTACGGTCGCAGGTTCGAATCCTGCCTTGGGCATGGATGTGTGTGATGTCCTTAGGTTAGTTAGGTTTAAGTAGTTTTAAGTTCTAGGCGGCTGATGACCTCAGAAGTTAAGTCCCATAGTGCTCAGAGCCATTTGAACCATTTAGTTACAGCTTCCATTGCTGCTGTTATGCCATGTATCAGTTCACTCATTGTTGTTGGTAATGGAGGCACATAAACAGAGTCTCTTATAAACCCCCCCCCCCCTGAAATAATCACATACGGTCAGGTCCGGTAACCTTGGAGGCCAATAATGTAAGGCTGGATCATTTGGTCCATTGCGACCGATGCATCGTTCAGTAAGACCTTGGTTTAAAAATTCCCGCATTCCCAGATACCAGTGTGGCAGTCACACATCCTGTTCGTAAATGAAGACATTCGAATCAGTCTCCAGCTGTGGGGAAAGTTCTGAAGCATATCGACGTACGTGGTTCCTGCAACAGTGTTCCCGGCAAAGAAAAGTGGACCGTAAAACTTTTCCCGTGAAACTGCACAAAAGACATTAAATTTTGGAGAGTTCCTCTAATGTTGTACAACTTCATGTGGTCGTTCCGGACCCCGTATTCTCACATTATGACGATTCACCTTCCCATTTAAATGGACTGTTGCCTCGTCACTAACCACTAAGCGTGGAAGAAAACTTTCGTCCTCCATCTTGCCAAGAACGAAATTGCGGAACTCCATAGGGTGTTGTTTTGTCACCCTCACAAAGAGCTAGCAGTACCTGGATTTTGTGTAGTTTCACGCGTATTTTCTGCGGACTCCTTGTTGAAGTATGGCGTACGCGATCGACGTCTGTGTCAGACGCTCGGGGACGGCCCGGCGATTTGCCTTGACGCAAACAACCTGTTTCTAGGAATTGTTCGTACCATCGTCTAATGCTCTGTGCTGTAGGAGCATCCACACCATAGTCAGTAAGAAAATCAAGCTGAACAGTTATTACTGATCCCAGTGGGCAAAACGTAGAACACCAAACGGTAGGCGGCCGGCGTGGCCGAGCGGTTCTAGGCGCTTCAGTCTGGAGCCGCGCGACCGCTACGGTCGCAGGTTCGAATCCCATCACGCGAACTACGCCGGCGCACGTCTCAGTTGATAGTGTCATTGTACCCGATTTTAAATACTTCCTGCGTGCAAAACACAATACTGCTGTGTGGTTGTTGGGCCACACTGTTTACGCCCTCATTGACCGGCAAATTCACGATGGACTCACCTTTTTGACTCTTATCTGGGACCAATATTCTAAGATCAAAAATAGTAATAAACACAAAGAATATTTTGCTAATTTCTTATCATCTGCATTGCATCATGCGTATGCGAAACAACTGTAAGATAATTCCGAGCCCCTCTTATTTGTATCAATTGTGTTTCAGTCTCGCAATCGAGTTTTGATGATAGGTACACTGATCTCTTTCTTGCGTCTTACATGCAGTTCTATCAAAAATAAGTTTAGATATGTAGTTAATGTCAGCTGGTGAAATATAACCAGTCTCCATTCATTTGTCTATCTTTGTTATGTGCCGACCTGTAAACTAGTATGCAGAAGACCATTTTTGAAAAAAAAAGAAATAAGATGAAGAAAGTTACAGAAAGAGAGTAACTGAGTAATAGGATGCGGTTCCAGTTTTGATTAATAAAAAAAAAGAAAAAACAAAAGAAATAAAAGAAAGAAAAAACAAAAAAGAAACAAAAAAAGACACTGGTTCTCGTCCGATCACCAAAAAAAAAAAAAAAATCACCGGTTCTCGTCCGATCACCGAAGTTCAGCAACATCGGGCCCGGTTAGTACTTGGATGGGTGACCGCCTGGGAACACCGGGTGCTGTTGTCTCTATCTCGTTTTTTAATTTTTGCGTCGCTACACCTGCCAGCCCTATTTTTCATACTAACTTTCAGGTGTGACAAAGATGTTTCCACAAGCATTTTAAAGTACTGTGTTAAACGTAAGATACGAAATTACAGTAATGAACTCAGTTTGAGCAAGAATGCGCGGAGGAAGAGTGCTAGGAACTCGTTGGAAATAACGAAACACTACGAATCGACAGATGTGTCCTTGAAATGTGTCAGAGCCTACTGTTTTGTAGCAGCGCTAAATTCCAAAAACTAACTAAATAAATAAATTTAAAAGAAAATCAACCGTTCTCGTCCGATCACCGAAGATAAGCAACAACGGCAGCGACCGCCTGGGAACTCTGGCTGTCTCCATTTTTTGCTTTTTTGTCGCTACCCCTGCCAACCCTCTTTTCATGCTACCTTTCTCGTGTGACAAAGATGCTTCCATACTGATTTTAAACTATCGTAAGATGCGATATTTAAAAAATAAAAATAAAAAAGAAAAAAAAAATCCTGCCTCGGGCATGGATGTGTGTGATGTCCTTAGGTTAGTTAGGTTTAAGTAGTTCTACGTTCTAGGGGACTGATGACCTCAGATGTTAAGTCCCATAGTGCTCAGAACCATTTGAACCATTTTTTTTTAAACAAAACGCTTTCTGTTGCCCCGACACCATTTTTACTAACTGAAGTGGGCGCACTCTGCCGCTACCTAGCGGCAACCGTGTAAAACTTGAGGATTTCCCGTTTATAACAGTACGTTCTTCACGCACACATCTCGCGTGACATAAGTTTTTTTTTCAGATCCACCCTGTTTATGAACAGTCAATAGGCGGAACCTTCTTTCAAAAAATTACGTGTTACCGCGGTCCCCCACGAAGGAAAGAACATTAGTTTCGCGTCTTCGGCCGTAAAGGTTATAAACACAATATTTAACCCATAACGTCCCAGCGTGTCCATATGGACGCAATTGTTGACTAGTTTTGTTTTTACTTCATTGTTGGCTTACAACTATTTTTAGCGTTGGCGGTCACATTGTTTTCAGGGAGGGTTTGAATTTTACGTGCACTGTGTTAACACTTCATTGTTACCATTTACACTGTGATTGTAACAGCCTGTATTTCAGGGAGTGCTTTGACGTCCGAAATGTAGCATGTTGATGTAAAGTAAGTAATGTTTCGTAAAGAACGTCTTCATTCTGGCATGTGAAACTGTTTGCAGGATATCTAAATATGTTTATAGAGATTTTCATTTGAGAAAAGTTGTTATCCATCGATTCACTTTCTGTTTATGAAGTGATTAATTCAGCCGTGTCCATATGGACACGCTGGGCAGGTTGCAGAGTCAAAAATGATTTCGTTTCTTTTTCTCTTTTCATATCGTAACAGAGGTCTGGCAGAATCTTTAGAGCCTGGTTTGACTGTGCAGGATGGTTTAGACATCCTGTTTGAGGATTCAAACGCCCCCTGACCCAGCAGTCCTCACGGATGAGGAGGATGAATAGCAGATAATCTCAATCCTAGACAACTCCGGGCTGAAGCTGAAATAAGATTAACAGTTAACACACACACACACACACACACACACACACACACACACACACACACACACACAGAGAGAGAGAGAGAGAGAGAGAGAGAGAGAGAGAGAGAGAGAGAGAGAGAGAGAGAGAGAGAGGGGACAGATTTCAGAAATATAGATTACAGGAACAGAAATATGCAAAAAACCTGGGTTCATGGTGCACTAATTTCAAATTTGAAGTATTTTCCTGATCCATGCTTTGACACGTATGTTGATAGGTCTGCAGTGGAAATTTTCGAATTATTCTTTGATGACCACCTGATACAATTCCTAGTTGATGAGTCAAACAACTACGCACTTTTCAAGAACTTTCCAAACCCTAATATAACTTGTGAAGAAAGGTGTTTTCTGGGGATCCTCATTCTAAGTAGTTATAACTCTCTCCCTAATAAGAGGTTATACTGGGATTCCAATTTAGACGTACGAAACGATTTTGTATGCAATGCCATGAGGAGAAATCGCTTTGAACAAATTCTTAGATTTCTGCACTGTGACGACAATAACAAATTTGATGACAAGGACAAGATGTGGAAAAATAGACCCTTTATTGAAATAGTAAGAGACAAATGTAATAATCTGTTTGTTCCTCAGCAACATCTGTCTTACGATGACTCAATGATAAAATATTTTGGGAGACACACTTGCAAGCAAATTATCACGGGGATACCGATACGATTTGGATATAAAGCATGGTGTTTATGCACTACTTCTGGATACCTGGTAAATTTTTCTTTTATCAAGGAAAATCACCCAATCCAAATACAGTATATGAAGCACAGTTTGGTAAGGCTACTGCCCCACTCGTTCAGATGATACATGATTTGACACTGGATGTAAAGCTACTGCCATTCCACTTTTTCTTTGACAACTTATTTACAGGTTTTTCTGTTCTGTCATACCTGAGAGAAAAGGGCTATGGAGCAACAGGCACTATAAGAGAAAACAGAGTTCCCAAATCGCGCCAAATTTCCTCAAAGAAAGCACTAGTTCAGAAGGAAAAGGGGTATTTGGAATCCTCACTTTGCAAGGATGAGTGTGTTATAGTCACAAAACGGGTGGACAATTCAGTGGTTACTGTAGCTTCTACCTGTGAAGGAGTTGAACCTGTATCATTTGTAAAAAGATATTCCGCAAAGGAGAAGAAGACAGTTCAAGTACAACGTCCTCAAATTACCACAGCCTATAATAAACACCTGGAAGGAGTGGATAGGATGGATGAAAACATTGCCCTGTGCAGAATAAACATTCGAAACAAGAAGTGGTACTGGGCTTTACTTTCTTTGCTTATTGACGTATCTGTACATAATGCTTGGCAGCTGAAGAAAGGTACGGGAGCTAGGACTACTCAACCTGAATTCAGAACAGAAATTGTACAAGTTTACCTAAAAAGATATACGAATCCCGTAAAAGCAGCAGGCAGGCAGGCAGTCTATCAGTCCTATGTGTGGATACAAATCGCGTGTTCCAAGTGATATCAAATATGATGGTATAAAGCACTATACCAAGAAAACTGAGAAGAAGAGAGGATGTGTAAGTGTACAGCAAACAGAAATCATCAGCTGTTCGCTCAAAACGTGGGAAATGTGATGTAGCACTGGGTCTAGAATGCTTTGAAATGTACCATGGAAGTCCGTAAAACAAATGATTGTGAATTATTTTGTGTATGGTGTTATAAATTCGTTTGCAACAATTATTTTGTTCAAGTTTTGCCTTCATCATCATCATCATCATCATCATCTAAGACTGATTATGCCTTTCAGCGTTCAGTCTGGAGCATAGTCCCCCTTATAAAATTCCTCCATGAGCCCCTATTCAGTGCTAACATTGGTGCCTCTTCTGATGTTAAACCTGTTACTTCAAAATCAGTCTTAACCGAATCCAGGTACCTTCTCCTTGGTCTGCCCCGACTCCTCCTGCCCTCTACTGCTGAACCCATGAGTCTCTTGGGTAACCTTGCTTCTCCCATGCGTGTAACACGACCCCACCATCTAAGCCTGTTCGCCCTGACTGCTACGTCTATAGAGTTCATTCCCAGTTTTTCTTTGATTTCCTCATTGTGGACACCCTCCTGCCATTGTTCCCATCTACTAGTACCTGCAATCATCCTAGCTACTTTCATATCCGTAACCTCAACCTTATTGATAAGGTAACCTGAATCCACCCAGCTTTCGCTCCCATACAACAAAGCTGGTCGAAAGATTGAACGATGCTTTGCCTTACTTGTACTAAAAATCTGATTAATAAAACATATCTTCAAATGTATTTCAATATCACAGAAAAAATTTCAAATATGCATCTGAGTGCCCAGCGTGTCCATATGGACACGTTATGTTACAGACGATCGAAGAAAGAAGAGTCAAATAACAGCTTATATGCACTACTTAGATGTACAGGAAGTCAAAAAATTGAAAATAAAGTTAAATATCCAATTTTGAAAAATTCGGGCAGTTAAGGGTTAACATATAAACTGACTTGCAAAGCAATAAAACGTTTGAAGCCTTTTTATACATGCGATTTCATCTCAGAAATTTGAGAGGGAGAGCTTGGCGGGGGGGGGGGGGGGGGGGGGAGTAAGAAGGGATTTGTAAATATTGTGGTCCGCCTACTCGCGGTATGCACTCTTCATTGTCGTCCACAAGTGACGAGCGAGGTGGTTTGAAAGCCACGCGTGCCTTCAAAGCCGCGTACCGAGATGTGGCCACGTGATAACCGCGTAATGGGTCCGTTAGCGACTAGCAGATCCCGTTAATGAGGACAATTAATTGGTCGGCCGACCGCAAGCGGCTTTATCTTGTGTATAGCGCGGGGCATTAAACGCGGTCTGGTCCAATGGTGGGTAGTCTGACAGTATAGATTAGATAGCGGGCAAGGGTTCGCCATTGTGGCTGCCTGCACAGTACAATGGCGCAGGCTGTGTGTCTAAACAATGGCCGATACAACAGCTGGCTGCAAGAAGGGGGGGGGGGGGGATAGGAGAGTGGTGAAGGTGCAGACGTTACAGCAGCGCAGGCAACAGGCGAACGTTTTGGAACAGTCAACAACATTCCCACAAGTAGGTCTTTCACACCGTTAATGAAGCTATTTGCTGGATATGAAATAAATTTAAAACCGAAGGAGAAAACGCCAATTTCAAAACTTACACTGAAAATTCTATTAAGGTGCAAACCACATTAGGAGGTTCAAAAAATCCGATTTTTTTAATTGCATAAATCGTTAGCTTAACTATCCAAGAATGCGCTGTGAAAATTTCAAAGCGAAATTCGTATTCGTTTAGATTTTATGAGCATAGAACCGACTGCATATTGGGTATATGTATGTTACGTCGGTAAGAGAATGGGGACTCGACTCCGAATCATTCAAAAAACAAAACAAAAAAAACTAAAAAGCTTGGTGGAAAAGGGAAACTCAAAAACAGAGTCATTAGAGAAAAAGTTTAGCAGTGTTACGGAGTAGCGATTCGAAGACATATAGATAGTGTGGAAGACATGAAAAAAGGAGATACGAAACTTACTGGCAGACTAAAACTGTGTGCCGGACCGAGACTCGAACATGTATCAAAGTTAACGCCTACGTTGGAATTTCCTGGTATTTTCCGTCGATGCGTCATTAATTGATAATGTGTGTGTGTGTGTGTGTGTGTGTGTGTGTGTGTGTGTGTGTGTGTGTGTAAGGAAGCGAATATAAAGCTGCACGCAGGTGAAACGTAGCGCCTTCCGATTGGCGTTCCACTTCTGACTTTTCACTGGCCGCTTGGTTAGATCTGGGACGACGCACAGTCCGGCCAAATCTTAAAAAGCTGGCCAGAAGTCGAAAACGTTATAAATTCAGCTGAAAATTAGTACTCGGGGGTTGTCGAGGTCGCTGATTATGCACCCGAAGTCAAAATCTGAAATAAAAAAATGGCGGATTTACCAATCACTTTTATAGAGGAAATACAAAATATATCCATATGTTGTATAATACAACATACAATCGGTTGATTCAAAGTTCATAGATCGTCATCCGAAGAATAAATTGCTTCAAAATTTACATTGTCCAATAGCACGTTGCAATTTAGCAGACATGAAATTTTTCGTAACTGGACATACTAGGTCACTTTCTCATTCAAATGGCCTTTCAATATCGAAAAAATTTCCCCCTCTTGTCAGACCGCACGCTTCACCGACAACAGCGACAGATTCTGAAACTGAAAAATATATATGTGGCTATTTCCATATATAACCTCGTTACTACTATTCATTCCAAAATATTATTTGAAAAGGTGAGTATATTCACAAAAGTGAATTACGTATCACAGAAGTCGAAGTAGAATGAAAACCGCAGATAAATTCGAGAAAAAGAGCAACATCCGCTTCGTTGATGCACGAAATTCAGCAAAGTATGTATTACGTTGCAAGAATTCGTACCAGTGACAGTTGCAGCTAGATGGAATAAGTTTTAATTTTTTTCACTCAACAATAGTTCCATCTACAACTTCAGGGAAGTCTTCTGAACAGTGGTCATGACTGCCCGCAACATAACTGAATTGTGTGTCTGTAGCACGAACATTTCATTAATTTGCTGACTCGTTTCGGCCACTGGCCACATTCACCTTCACAAGCACTCGAAATGTGATGCTACAAAGGTATCTCATCAGTGCTCTTGCTACAAATTATCCACAGCAGATTGTTGATCTCTGCAGAACTTATTCGTATAAACTTCTCTCTTCGTGTTTAAAGTTTCCCGTTGTAATTTTCCGTTCATTTACGCATAAATGTTTCATTTATTGTAATGGCATGGACTATTATTATTATTATTATTATTATTATTATGTTAGACAGTGATTTTGCACGTACTTGCAGCTGTTGATTCCATTCTTAAGTATTAAAATCGATCGATTTTTAGAGTTTTGGCTCCCAATGGAATGTAGCATTGAAATAATTGCTCACTGCGCGACGCGTCTAGCTTGCTGAGGGCTTTCCCTTCAACTGTCCTACAATAGTAGGTATAGGGAGAGAGGCTAGGGGCGGCTCTGGCGACCGGAATTCGACCTTCCGACCCTTACACAACCTAAACCACGATTAGAAATTACCGGAACTTGAACTTTATTTTTCGGCTTTTGGCCAGCTTTTTGGAATTTGGCCCCAATGTGCGACGTCGTGGGGATAGTGCAAAACTCCTTGCTGTCGACACAGTAATTGCCTATCGTGACAACTACTGGCCCATTCCGCGAAGAAACGGAGTCGTCGGGACACAACCATGCAGTGTAATTATACAAACTCTTCTTGTAGTTTAGACCAGTATTACCTCCAGTAGATTATATAATGGTAAGACAGAGATTTAGGAACCAGGTTTTAAATTGTAAGACATTTCCAGGGGCAGATGTGGACTCTGACCACAATCTGTTGGTTATGAACGGTAGATTAAAACTGAAGAAACTGCAAAAAGGTTGGAAATTTAAGGAGATGGGACCTGGATAAACTGACTAAACCAGAGGTTTCAGGGAGAGCATAAGGGAACAATTGACAGGAATAGGAAAAAGAAATACAGTAGAAGAATAATGGGTAGCTCTGAGGGAAGGCAGCAGAGGATCAAGTAGGTAAAAAGACGAGGGCTAGTAGAAACCCTTGGGTAATAGAAGAAATATTGAATTTAGTTGATGAAAGGAGAAAATATAAAAATGCAGTAAATGAAGCAGGCAAAAAGGAATACAAACGTCTAAAAATGAGATCGACAGGAAGTGCAAAATGGCTGCGATGGCTAGAGGACAAATGTAAGGATGTAGAGGCTTATCTCACTAGAGGTAAGATAGATACTGCCTACAGGAAAATTAAAGAGACCTTTGGAGAAAGGAGAACCACTTGCATGAATATCAAGAGTTCAGATGGAAACCCAGTTCTAAGCAAAGAAGGGAAAGCAGAAAGGTGGAAGGAGTATATAGAGGGTCTATACAAGTGCGATGTACATGTGGGCTCTGTTATAGAAATGGAAGAGGATGTAGATGAAGATGAAGGCGAAATGGGAGATACGATACTGCGTGAAGAGTTTGACAGAGCAGTGAAAGACCTGAGTCAAAACAAGGCCCCGGGAGTAGACAACATTCCATTAGAACTACTGACGGCCTTGGGAGAGCCAGTCCTGACAAAACTCTACCATCTGGTGAGCAAGATGTATGAAACAGGCGAAATACCCTCAGACTTCAAGAAGAATATAGTAATTCCAATCCCAAAGAAAGCAGGTGTTGACAGATATGAAAATTACCGAACTATCAGTTTAATAAGTCACAGCTGCAAAATACTAACAGACGAATTGAAAAACTCGTAGAAGCCGACATCGGGGAAGATCAGTTTGGATTCCGTAGAAATATTGGAACACGTGAGGCAATACTGACCTTACCACTTATCTTAGAAGAAAGATTAAGGAAAGGCAAACCTACGTTTCTAGCATTTGTAGACTCAGAGAAAGCTTTTGACAATGTTGATTGGAATACTCTCTTTCAAATTCTGAAGGTGGCAGGGGTAAAATACAGGGAGCGAAAGGCTATTTACAATTTGTACAGAAACCAGATGGCAGTTATAAGAGTCGAGGGGCAAGAAAGGGAAGCAGTGGTTGGGAAGGGAGTGAGACAGGGTTGTAGCCTCTCCCCGATCTTATTCAATCTGTATATTGAGCAAGCAGTGAAGGAAACAAAAGAAAAATTCGGAGTAGGTATTAAAATTCATGGAGAAGAAATAAAAACTTTGAAGTTCGCCGGTGACATTGTAATTCTGTCAGGGACAGCAAAGGACTTGGAAGAGCAGTTGAACGGAATGCACAATATCTTGAAAGGAGGATATGAGATGAACATCAACAAAAGCGAAATGAGGATAATGGAATGTAGTGAAATTAAATCAGATTTTGCTGAGGGAATTAGATTAGGAAATGAGACGCTTAAAGTAGTAAAGGAGTTTTGCTATTTGGGGAGCAAAATAACAGACGATGGTCGAAGTAGAGAGGATATAAAATGTAGACTGGCAATGGCAAGGAAAGCGTTTCTGAAGAAGAGAAATTTTTAACATCGAGTATTGATTTAAACGGCAGGAAGTCGTTTCTGAAAGTATTTGTATGGAGTGTAGACATGTATGGAAGTGAAACATGGACGATAAATAGTTTGGACAAGAAGAGAATACAAGCCTTCGAAATGTGGTGCTACAGAAGAAAGCTGAAGATTAGATGGGTAAATCACACAACTAATGAGGAGGTATTGAATAGAATTGGGGATAACAGGAGTTTGTGGCACAACTTGACTAGAAGAAGGGATCGGTTGGTAGGACATGTTCTGAGGCATCGAGGGATCACCAATTTAGTATTGGAGGGCAGCGTGGAGGGTAAAAACCGTAGAGGGAGATCAAGAGATGAATACACTAAACAGACTCAGAAGGATGTAGGCTGCAGCAGGTACTGGGAGATGAAGAAGCTTGCACAGGATAGAGTAGCATGGAGAGCTGCATCAAACCAGTCTCAGGCCTGAAGACAACAACAACAACAACAACATGAATGTAACACTTTTCTTGACAGAAACTGTGTTTTCGACGGACGCTGTCATTCCAAACACCCTCACGCGATCCTTCACATGACACTAGCGTTATTTTCCACACACTAGGCTTTTTTTCCCCCCCTCCGTGAAGTAATCTAGCGGAAGCGTCGCCTGCTCACCTCAGCCGGCTGTCGTGCAGACCGAATTTCCGTCTGTTTGCTTGCCGGGCGCTAGAAAGCCGGAAAGAGGCGGCGGTGCTGTGGCCACAGTGTGAGCCCGCGGTTTCGCCCACCGCGTCGCGCTCCAGCAACTGGAAATCTGGAGGCGCTGGAGCGGCAATGCCCGCTGGCCGTCTAGCAGAGCGGCTGCCGCTGGGACTACGGTTGGATGTAACAGCCGGTAAGCCGTGAGTCTGCGCTTGCGAGTGGTACTAGGACTTTATATTTTTAAAAATACCGGAAATATGATATATAGATATTTAAAAAATTGATAATCGGCCCTCACAATATCACAAAATGGTTCAAATGGCTCTGAACACTATGGGACTTAACAGTTGTGGTCATCAGTCTCCTAGAACATAGAACCACTTAAACCTAACTAACCTAAGGACATCACACACATCCATGCCCGAGGCAGGATTCGAACCTGCGACCGTAGCAGTCACAATATCACAAAAATTATCTATAATTCGATGAAAACAATATCGAAGTATAATTTTTTGTACAGGTTCCGGAACTCTCGGAACCGAGGCGATGCAAATCTTTTTTTTTATGTCTGTAAAAGAAAGATTCCAGAGTGGGAATTCAATTCAGACCTAAAGATTTTCTATAATTAAATTCACTGGAGACATTGCTATCGACAGTGAAAGTACGATGACGTGCTGAAAGGTAATGTCTCCGAATTTATGTCAAAAAGAAATTTTAAATAAGTCTTTGCTAACATTTTATATCTTTATTCTTTATGTCTGCATATGTATTTCGCAGCACTCACCGTGGCAAATATATTTCTCACAACGAGAGAAGTACGACCCGTGGTCTAGGGGTAGCGTCTTCGGTCCCGGGTTCGATCCCCGCCACTGCCTAAATTTTGACAAATAGTCAGTATTGGCGGCCGAAGACTTCCGGCATAAGAAGTCAGCCTCATTCTGCCAACGGCCTTGTCAAAGAGGGCGGAGGAGCGGATAGAGGTTCAGGGCACTCTTGTCCTAGGAGTGGGAAATTGCCCCTAAAGGCGGACATGAGGATGCAGAAGGCAATGGAAACCACTGCATTAAAGATTCGTGTATCCACAGGACAAGTGGCCTGTATTTGAGGAAGTGTCATGATGATCTCTCCATTGGCAAACATTCCGGAATAGTCCCCCATTCGGATCTCCGGGAGGGGACTGCCAAGGGGGAGGTTACCATGAGAAAAAGATTGAATAATCAACGAAAGGATAACGTTCTACGAGTCGGAGCGTGGAATGTCAGAAGCTTGGACGTGGTAGGGAAACTAGAAAATCTGAAAAGGGAAATGAAAAGGGAAATGCAAAGGCTCAATCTAGATATAGTAGGGGTCAGTGAAGTGGAAGGAAGACAAGGATTTCTGGTCAGATGAGTCTCTGGTAATATCAACAGCAGCAGAAAATGGTATAACAGGTGTAGGATTCGTTAGGAATAGGGAGGTAGGGCAGAAGGTGTGTTACTGTGAACAGTTCAGTGACCGGGTTGTTATAATCAGAATCGACAGCAGACCAACACCGATAACGACAGTTCAGGTATACATGCAGACGTCGCAAGCTGAAGATGAACAGATAGAGAAAGTGTATGAGGATATTGAAAGGGTAATGAAGTATGTAAAGGGGGACGAAAATCTAATAGTCATGGGCGACTGGAATGCGGTTGTAGGGGAAGGAGTAGAAGAACAGGTTACAGGAGAATATGGGCTTGGGACGAGGAATGAAAGAGGAGAAAGACTAATTGAGTTCTGTAACAAGTTTCAGCTAGTAATAGTGAATACCCTGTTCAAGAATCACAAGAGGAGGAGGTATACTTGGAAAAGGCCGGGAGATACGGGAAGATTTCAATTAGATTACATCATGGTCAGACAGAGATTCCGAAATCAGATACTGGATTGTAAGGCGTACCCAGGAGCAGATACGTGATGGCTGGGTGTTGTGTGATGTCCTTAGGTTAGTTAGGTTTAAGTAGTTCTAAGTTCTAGGGGACTGATGACCATAGATGTTAAGTCCCATAGTGCTCAGAGCCATTTGAACCAGGAGCAGATACAGACTCAGATCACAATATAGTAGTGATGAAGAGTAGGCTGAAGTTCAAGACATTAGTCAGGAAGAATCAATACGCAAAGAAGTGGGATACGGAAGTACTAAGGAATAACGAAATACGTTTGAAGTTCTCTAACGCTATAGATACAGCAATAAGGAATAACGCAGTAGGCAGTGCAGTTGAAGAGGAATGGACATCTCTAACAAGGGCAATCACAGACGTTGGGAAGGAAAACATAGGTACAAAGAAGGTAGCTGCGAAGAAACCATGGGTAACAGAAGAAATACTTCGGTTGATTGATGAAACGAAGAAGTACAAACATGTTCTGGGAAAATCAGAAATACAAGTCGCTGAGGAATGAAATAAATAGGAAGTGCAGGGAAGCTAAGACGAAATGGCTGCAGGAAAAATGTGAAGACATCGAAAAAGATATGATTGTCGGAAGGACAGACTCAGCATACAGGAAAGTCAATACAACCTTTGGTGACATTAAAAGCAACGGTGGTAACATTAAGAGTGCAACGGGAATTCCACTGTTAAATGCAGAGGAGAGAGCAGATAGGTGGAAAGAATACACTGAAAGCCTCTATGAGGGTGAAGATTTGTCTGATGTGATAGAAGAAGAAACAGGAGTCGATTTAGAAGAGATAGGGGATCCAGTATTAGAATCGGAATTTAAAAGAGCTTTGGAGGACTTACGGTCAAATAAGGCAGAAGGGATAGGTAACATTCCATCAGAATTTCTAAAATCATTGGGGGAAGTGGCAACAAAACGACTATTCACGTTGGTGTGTAGAATATATGAGTCTGGCGATATACCATCGGACTTTCGGAAATGCATCATCCACACAATTCGGAAGACGGCAAGAGCTGACAAGTGCGAGAATTATCGCACAATCAGCTTAACAGCTCATGCATCGAAGCTGCTTACAAGAATAATATACAGAAGAATGGAAAAGAAAATTGAGAATGCGCTAGGTGACAATCAGTTTGGCTTTAGGAAAAGTAAAGGGACGAGAGAGGCAATTCTGACGTTACGGCTAATAATGGAAGCAAGGCTAAAGAGAAATCAAGACACTTTCATAGGATTTGTCGACCTGGAAAAAGCGTTCGACAATATAAAATGATCCAAGCTGTTCGAGATTCTGAAAAAAGTAGGGGTAAGCTGTAGGGAGAGACGGGTCATATACAGTATGTACAACAACCAAGAGGGAATAATAAGAGTGGACGATCAAGAACGAAGTGCTCGTATTAAGAAGGGTGTAAGACAAGGCTGTAGCCTTTCGCCCCTACTCTTCAATCTGTACATCGAGGAAGCAGTGATGGAAATAAAAGAAAGGTTCAGGAGTGGAATTAAAATACAAGGTGAAAGGATATCAATGATACGATTCGCTGATGACATTGCTATCCTGAGTGAAAGTGAAGAAGAATTAAATGATCTGCTGAACGGAATGAACAGTACGGTTTGAGAGTAAATCGGAGAAAGACGAAGGTAATGAGAAGTAGTAGAAATGAGAACAGCGAGAAACTTATCAGGATTGATGATCACGAAGTCAATGAAGTTAAGGAGTTCTGCTACCTAGCCAGTAAAATAACCAATGACGGACGGAGCAAGGAGGACATCAAAAGCAGACTCGCTATGGCAAAAAAGGCGTTTCTGGCCAAGAGAAGTCTACTAATATCAAATACCGGCCTTATTTTGAGGAAGAAATTTCTGAGGATGTACGTCTGGTGTACAGCATTGTATGGTAGTGAAACATGGACTGTGGGAAAACCGGAACAGAAGAGAATCGAAGCATTTGAGATGTGGTGCTATAGACGAATGTTGAAAATTAGGTGGACTGATAAGGTAAGGAATGAGGAGGTTCTACGCAGAATCGGAGAGGAAAGGAATATGTGGAAAACACTGATAAGGAGAAGGGACAGGATGATAGGACATCTGCTAAGACATGAGAGAATGACTTCAATGGTACTAGAGGGAGCTGGAATACGTCAAGCAAATAATTGAGGACGTAGGTTGCAAGTGCTACTCTGAGATGAAGAGGTCAGCGCAGGAAAGGAATTCGTGGCGGGCAGCATCAAACCAGTCAGTAGACTGATGACCAAAAAAAACGAGAGACCAGTTTGTTGATACTGTCACTGTAGGATGTCTGACGTTGTTGACGAAGCCAGACCTCACCTCTGCTTCCACCGCTTCATCGCTATCAGACTGAAGTCGTCGAAGGCGTTTCTTTAAGTTTTGGAAACAGATGAAAATCGGATGGCGGCATGTCTGGACTGTGTATGGAGGATGATCGATGGCAGTCAACCCAACGCGCCGGACTATTGGAGGTGTCCCGGGCGCTTGTGTGTGGTCTGGCATTGTCATGCTGAAGGACAGGTGCTCCACGTGTGGACAAACTCTTCTAATTCGCATACTGATTATAGCACACTGTTTCTCACGCACACACACAGTTACATGCTACAATCCGGAGCCTTCTAGCGGCAGAGAGCAGCAAATGCGTAGAGATAAAGATGTAGAATGTTAGTAACGTTAGTTTTATTTAAAAAGCTTTACGAGTTTTTTCAAGATTTTAA
The DNA here is from genome assembly GCF_021461385.2 of Schistocerca piceifrons. Classification (NCBI taxonomy): domain Eukaryota; kingdom Metazoa; phylum Arthropoda; class Insecta; order Orthoptera; family Acrididae; genus Schistocerca; species Schistocerca piceifrons. The sequence goes on along the minus strand of NC_060148.1, from coordinate 131,932,354 downwards.
ACATGGCTGCAACAGCAACTGTTGAAATTCTTTACGATAAAGGATGACAGCCAAAACGTATTTTTGATGTTTGCTGTTTGTGATTTTCGATGTGTATGTGCGGTTAATTGACTAGTATGTTTTTGTTCACAACGACAGATGGTTTCGTTTTAATGTAACATTTTTGTTGTTTTCGCTAGTATGTATTTCACCGCCTACGTTACGCGAGATTCTCGTGCATTACACTAGTGCCCTCTCTCGTTAGATGTGTTCCATAGCACAAGCTTCATCTGTGTGATACTAGGACACAGGTAAATTGGTTCTATATTTTCTATTTAACATTGATGTTTTTAAATGGTCTGATATGTTTTATTTATTAAGACAGAAGGTTTGAATTAGCACAACTTTTCATAATTTTTGATGCGCTTATTTAGGTATCCATGGATTTTAATATGCGCGAGTGTCTGGCACATACCACAAGTGCCCTATCTCGGCGAAACCATCTGCCCTAGTGCTTTCACACTCTCGTCTCGATAGTTCATAGGCGAAGTACTGGTGCTAAACTGTTCGCATTGACCCTGTGCCCATAGTCATGTTTGTACAAATGGAGAAGATGTCTTAATTATTGACGACGCCTTTGCCACAACTGTTTTATTAATCTCCATTGCATGATGTAATTTTAGTAAGTAACTAAAAGATTTTGTGCCTGTATTACTCTGGTAATTTCACTGTTACTTAAGCTCTTGTTTCTCACTTCCGATGCTAAGGTTTTTTTAATGAAAGCGTCTTCCTGTTCGTGATTTTTTACTTCTGATGAAGGTATATTTATATATACCGAAACCTTGGTCGAGAATTTTAATAAATTTTTATCCTGCAACTGTTTTGGCTGTCATCCTTTGTCGTTTACGAGTTTTCACACAGAAAATCCTGAGGCATTACGTTTCAGCACACCCAGCCAGTAAAGGACGTACAGAGACGAATGAACAGTCTAATTACTACTGAAAATATGGCCTGAGTGTAAACCGGATAGCATTGAAATTAATGAGGCTGACATCAGCGAAAAACTTATCAAAAACTTGGGCAACACGAAACAACGGTTAAGAATTCTCCTACATTCTATGCATAACAGCACAGGATGGACCAACAGAGAACGACATCCGAAACAATCACGGACAGGCGAACAGCGAAGTCCTGTCGAGGTCTCCTAGTATCAAAATCAGCGTCTTACTTTTTTCCTAGTTATAGTATAACATTGATAGCGACGCAAGACAGCCTTTCCATCTTTCATTTTTGAAGTAAGTATAAAACGAGTTTCGACTACGAAAGGGTTGGCTCAATAGGTGGCACAAAAATATTGAATGACAATGTTCAATGTTTTTATATTGAAACAGTGTGTACAGGCATTAAAATTTCGCTATGTTCATGCCCTATATAAAAAGTAACCACAAGCTTGCCTCGTGTTTCTGAAAAATATACCTGCTTGAATGCACCATCGACCAGAACAAGTACTTCAAATGAAACAATAACTCACAACAATAACCTGGAAATAAATTTTAAAAATATGTATGATCTGTACATAGGCGTAGTTTCCAGACCGAACACTGGTTTGATGCAGCTCTCCGTGCTACTCTACCCTGTGCAAGCCGCTTCGTCGCTCTGAACAACTACATACTGTATCCATCTCTTGGACTATCTCTACAGTGCTCACCGCCACACCTTCCTTCCATTAACGAATTGACAGTTCCTTGACATCTGAGAAACTGACCTTATCGACGACCCCCTCTTTTAGTCAAACCGCAACATAATTTTGTTTTATCTCACTTCGATTCAGTGCGCCCTGATTGGTTCCTCTATCCAAACACCTAATCCTCAGCACTCTTTTGTAACATCGCATTCCAAATTTTATTTTCTTCTTGTCTGGACTGTTTATCACCTACATTTCACGTCCGTTCTTTGCTACATTCCGTACAAATAACTTCAGGAAATCATTTATCACTTCAGTTTACATTTCAAATTAACAGATTCCTCTTTCTTCCGAAACGCTTCTCCCACTATTGCCCATTTCTGTTTTATATCCCCTTTGTTTCAGCCATTGTCATTTTTATGACTAACCAGCGAAAATCGTCTACTTCCAGTGTCTCATATTTCATAATCCAACTGCATCAGTAAGGCCTGATCTTATTCAACTATACCCCACTATCCCAGTTTTCAGGTTCATCGTTCGACTGTAAATACGGTAGTCTGATTTCTCTTCGAGTTGTACGTTATCTCTCCTTCCTAGTAACTTTAAAATTTCATGTAGTGTATTGCATTCAACACTATGAAAAGCTGTCTTTTGTAAGTAGAAATGCTGTAAGGTAAGTCATATGTCAATACTGACTCACGTGGCCATGATCATTGCAGCTTGTACAGAGAGGGGAATGTGGATCATACACTGCTTGGAGAATTTCAGTTGCTTTAAACACCGCTTCTTTCACAGGTTCCCTACACCTTTTTCTGGGCGTCACCTGCCTTTACTAAATTAGGATATTTCATCATTAGATCTTTCCCATACCCCCCTGCAAGTTTTACAGGTCATGTATTAGAAAAGGTCCAACTGTGAGCATACCCAACTTGCAAGAACTCGTTCGTTTAGGAATGTTACTGGCCTCAGACAACTGCGGTGTCACCATTATTGTTGACAATGGCGATTGACGAGATTGCGAAAGACACAAAAGAAGCTTATAGAGAAAGAGAGATTAAGTTGTTGCTATTTCCAGACAATGTTCTGTGAGAAATTAACAGCAAACATATTAAATTAAAAACTGAGATGTATGCCATGGCGTGCAGTGTGGAGTAAAGCAAATCTGTGGTGATAATTAGAGGGGTCAGAGAAAAGAAAGGAGAAATATTGAAGGGCAAGAAATTGAATGGTGGATAAGTTCTATTAGGAAGTGATGGTGACTAAGGGTTTGTGGTGAGCTCAACAGCGCGGTCATGAACGGCTGTACGAAGATCCAATTTTTACATAGTCCATTTTCTTTGCACAATCCAATCTAGTCAGTCTCACAAATGATGATGAAATGATAAGGGCAACACAAACACGTAGTCACCAAACGAAGAAAATCCGCAACCCGGCCAGGAATCGAACACGGAACACTGTGAACTAGGACGGGAGACTGCAGAATGCAGGGATGGATGTAGACATTAAAACAGGAGTGCAACAAAGAAGTACATTTTACCGGTGCGTCAAAGGAAGGGAGGTGTGCCAGTGAAGTGTAAGAAAGTGGTGTACAAAACGCACTTATGTACTTTACACCCATGCTGACATATGCATTGGCAATCCTGGACAATGACAAGAAGAGGGGACAGTAGAATCTAAGCCAGTGAAATGAAATAGCTAGTAAGTATGTATATATATATATATATATATATATATATATATATATATATAGGTTAGGTAGGAAATTGGAGCAGAAAAGTTGAATGACTAAACGGAGAAAAGTAGGTTAGAAGGTGGGTTGGACTTGCACAAGAGAATGGAAGGTCGAGTACTACCAAAACGAACAACAGAGTACAACAGAGAAACCCAGAGCAAAACAGAATAAGTCGATAAACACCAGTATAAAATGGAATCTGGACTGGAAGAAAATAGCTACAGAACAAGACAGGTAAAAAGTCGGGGGAAAGTGAAGAAGCGCCCTGAATGTCCCAACCCAGTCAAATGTAAGTAAAGGGGAATGAAGACTGTGGCGAGGGGGGTGTGGTGTGTGTGGGTGGAATGAGGGGGGGGGTGAGGAGATGAGGGGGGCGATAGCAAATCGCCGCATCAGTTACGGACTGTTAGCGCCCTCTGCTGTTTTACGAACGGCAGTTTCAAGCTGGCCTATAGACAGTGCGGAGGTAATTTCCCGGAAGGCGCGCTGACGCCTCATAAAAAGCGTTTTACGCCACATTGACGGCCAGGTGTCGTCAAATAGCGAGGAGGAGGATTGCGAAGCCGGCAGTATCCATTGTGCCCGAGCGCTGCTGCCGACGATGACGGCACGACTTACTGCCGAAACGTCACCCCCCCAGTGGCCGTCTTAGTTGTGGCAGGGCGCTCCCAGCATAGGCTGCGCAGCAAGTAGCGGCAACGCCCCACTCTCAACCGCAACCACCACCACCAATCTTAACATCTCACGTCTTTGCAAAATTTTTCATTCGGCAGCGAAGTGCGCGCTGGACTCAAACTTCGTGGCAGATTAAACTTTAGCGCCCGACCGGGACTAGAACCCGGATCCTCTGCCTGTCGACAGCAAAGCTCTTCCCTACTGAGCTACCCGGCACGACTCATCACCCGCCCTCGCAGCATTCTGGCCGTACGTCCTCTCCTAATTTCCATACTTCACAGAAGTTTTCCATCCGCCTTGCAGGACTAGCACTTGTGGAAAAATGTTTCTGAGGCACAGCTTCGCCACTGTCTAGACTCTGGAGCACATTATGGAGATTCAGTTCTTTCCTGTGTTGCGCTGGAAGTTTGGAAGGTACAAGAGAGGTAAGGGAGCAAGTATAGCTGCGAGGACCGTGAGTCGTGACGAGGTAACTTCCTGTGTTATCAGAAGTGCTGTAATACCAAGAGAAACTGGGAGACCTGCGTAACATCGTGTAGATCCCCCGCGAGCACACGGAAGTGCCGCAACACAACGTGGCATGGACTCGGCTGATGTCTCGAGTAGTGCTGGAGGGAAATGACACCGTGGATCCTGCAGGACTGTACATAAATCCGTAAGAGGGGGTGACCAGCACGTTGGACGGCATCCCACATATTTTGCAAAAACCGACAATGCCTGATGGGATACCGCAATCATTGGTTATACGAAGGCAGTTCAATAAGTAATGCAACATTTTTTTTCTGAAACGGGTTGTTTTATTCAGCATTGAAATACACCAGGTTATTCCCCAATCTTTTAGCTACACAACACTATTTTTCAACGTAATCTCCATTCAATGCTATGGCCTTACGCCACCTTGAAATGAGGGCCTGTATGCCTGCACGGTACCATTTCACTGGTCGATGCCGGAGCCAACGTCGTACTGCATCAATAACTTCATCATCCGCGTAGTGCCTCCCACGGATTGCGTCCTTCATTGGGCCAAACATATGGAAATCCGACGGTGCGAGATCGGGGCTGTAGGGTGCATGAGGAAGAACAGTTCACTGAAGTTTTGTGAGCTCCTCTCGGGTGCGAAGACTTGTGTGAGGTCTTGCGTTGTCATGAAGAAGTAGTTCGTTCAGATTTTTGTGCCTACGAACACGCTGAAATCGTTTCTCCAATTTCTGAAGAGTAGCACAATACACTTCAGAGTTGATCGTTTGACCATGGGGAAGGACATCGAACAGAATAACCCCTTCAGCGTCCCAGAAGACTGTAACCATGACTTTACCGGCTGAGGGTATGGCTTTAAACTTTTTCTTGGTAGGGGAGTGGGTGTGGCGCCACTGCATTGATTGCCGTTTTGTTTCAGGTTCGAAGTGATGAACCCATGCTTCATCGCCTGTAACAATCTTTGACAAGAAATTGTCACCCTCAGGCACATGACGAGCAAGCAATTCCGCACAGATGGTTCTCCTTTGCTCTTTCGGTTAGACAACGAGGGACCCAGCGGGAACAAACCTTTGGATACCCCAACTGGTGAACAATTGTGACAGCACTACCAACAGAGATGTCAAGTTGAGCACTGAGTTGTTTGATGGTGATCCGCCGATCATCTCGAACGAGTGTGTTCGCACGCTCCGCCATTGCAGGAGTCACAGCTGTGCACGGCCGGCCCGCACGCGGGAGATCAGACAGTCTTGCTTGACCTTGCGGCGATGGTGACACACGCTTTGCCCAACGACTCACCGTGCATTTGTCCACTGCCAGATCACCGTAGACGTTCTGCAAGCGCCTATGCATATCTGAGATGCCCTGGTTTTCCGCCAAAAGAAACTCGATCACTGCCCGTTGTTTGCAACGCACATCCGTTACAGACGCCATTTTAACAGCTCCGTACAGCGCTGCCACCTGTCGGAAGTCAGTGAAACTAAACGAGACGAAGCGGGAATGTTTGAAAATATTCCACAAGAAATTTCCGGTTTTTTCAACCAAAATTGGCCGAGAAAAAAAATGTGTTGCATTACTTATTGAACTGCCCTCGTACAATGTTACTTATAATCCGACTTGAAAGCAATAATGTTTATTCACATGAGCTGTTTCGGTACCTCTAGATGTGACGCAGCATGTTAAGGTTGGTGTGTGTGGTCGGGTTACTCCTGTACCCGAATCTGAAGATGGTTCTAGATGAACCGAAACCGGTCATGTGGATAAACATTTTTCCAATCAAGACGGATTATAAGTAGCATCCCAGATATTCATGTCATGTCTGGGGAGTTTGGTGGCCAGCGGAAGTGTTTAAACTCAGAAGTGTGTTTCTGGAGCTACTCTAGTAATTCTGAATGTGGGATGTCCCATTGTCCAGTTGGAAGTCAGTCTGAGAATGGACATGAATCGATGGAAGTTATCCGACGGGATGCTTACGTACCTGTCACCTGTCAGAGTCGTCTGTAGACGTATCAGGGGTCCCATATCACTCCAACTGCACACACCCCACAGCGCTACAGAGCCTCCACCAGCTTGAACAGTTCCCTGCTGATATGCAGGGTCCATGGATTCACCAGGTTGTCTCCATACCCGTACACGTCCATCTGCTCGATACAATTTGAAACGAGACTCGTCCGACCAGGCAATACGTTCCCAGTAATCAAGAGTCGTATGACGGAGTTGACCGGCCCAGGCGAGGTGTAAAGCTTCGTGCCATCCAGCCTTCAAGGGTACACGAGTGGGCCTTTGGCTCCAGAAGCCCATATCGATCATGTTTCTTTGAATGGTTTGCAGAGATCATGTTTCTTTGAATGGTTTGCAGAGATCATGTTTCTTTGAATGGTTTGCAGGCTGACACTTGGTGGTGGTGGTGGTGGTGGTGGTGGTGGTGGTGGTGGCGGTGGCGGCAAGCCATTTCTGATATCCGTGTTTCCAAACAGCGTGACTATTTTGTCTGAAATGACCCCAGCATATAATAGGTTCGAATAGCTCTGAGCACTATGGGACTTAACATCTGAGGGCATGTCCCCTAGACTTAAAACTACTTAAACCTACTCTTGAGTTTCTCCCGGCATATTTGATAATCAAAATATCCACGGGTATGCTGCCGGTCTATTGTGTCCAAGGGGCACCATATTTCGGCGATCATACATGTCGCCATCATCAGGTGAACTGACGGACTGAGCTCCTGTGAACGTGCCGGCACGGAGATCCGTACGCTATGGCCGCTCAGAGGGAACTGGGTTCGGTCGCGGCGGCGGCCGATTTAAATACCCTCCGCCCGCGGCGCGCTCACTCCGCCGTCCGCGCCCCGCACCACGGTCGCGCGGTGGAACAGATTGCGACGGCGTCTGAGATGACGTCGGTGTGATGGCTCTGTCCGCCGTGGTCGTCACAACTATACGTTTGCTCGATTTGCGATCAGGTTAATCAAGAGTAAATCGAGCAAACGTATAGTTGTGACGACCACGGCGGACAGAGCCATCACACCGACGTCATCTCAGACGCCGTCGCAATCTGTTCCACCGCGCGACCGTGGCGCGGGGCGCGGACGGCGGAGTGAGCGCGCCGCGGGCGGAGGGTATTTAAATCGGCCGCCGCCGCAACTGAACCCAGTTCCCTCTGTGCATCCATAGCGTACGGATCTCCGTGCCGGCACGTTCACAGGAGCTCAGTCCGTCAGTTCACCTGATGATGGCGACATGTATGATCGCCGAAATATTGTGCCCCTTGGACACAATAGACCGGCATCATACCCGTGGATATTTTGATTACTTAAACCTAACTAACCTAAGGTCATCACACACAAACATGCCCGAGGCAGGATTCGAACCTGCGACCGTAGCAGCACCACTGTTCCGGACTGAAGCACCGAGAACCGCTCGGCCACAACGGCCGGCCATCATATAATAGGGGGTAGTAGTAGCTTCATTCATCTGTAGATCTCTTTTTACGAGGATATACGGCATGTGTAAGTACTTACAAGTTTAGACCAATGTAAAATATGCTAATTCATATACACATACATTTCGTTTATATAACGGAAGATGCGTGTTTTCACGATGACATTCATTCTACTGAAGTCTAATACTGGCCCAAGGCCGAAAGCTAAATTGTTGAATAAAACCTGGTGTACAGTCGAATGGAGGTTGTATTTTTCAAAAAGCTGAGGATTTTATAGTCCACCGCGGCAAGATTACTGCTAACAACGTAGTGTCACAGGTGGAGATGGTTCGCACACTGATCACGGTTTGTAAACTGGAGCGTGAGCATGACAGGCAGTTAACAAACGTTACCACCTCATATCGAAATTAAAATTGTTTCTTTTTCAGTAGTTTATTCGTTAATACTGCTCCGTACGTACTTACAAACGTTTCCACAAAGTTTCATTGTACTACGATCAGTCGTTTTTCGTGGAGACCCTCTCAAATAGGCGACATTTACACAAGTCACTGTACGTAGGGGCGCACCGGGCAGTGTAATACACTACTGGCCACTAAAATTGCTACACCACGAAGATGACGTGCTACAGACGAGAAATGCTGTGATATGCGAATGATTAGCTTTTCAGAGCATTCACACGAGGTTGGCGCCGGTGGCGACACCTACAACGTGCTGACATGAGGAAAGTTTCCAACCGATTTCCCATACACAAACGGCAGTTGACCGGCGTTGCCCGGTGAAACGTTGTTGTGATGCCTCGTGTAAGGAGGAGAAATGCGCACCATCACGTTTTCGACTTTGATAAAGGTCGGATCGTAGCCTATCGCGATTGCGGTTTATCGCATCGCGACATTTCTGCTAGCGTCGGTCGAGATCCAATGACTGTTAGCAGAATATGGAATCGGTGGGTTAAGGAGGGTAATACGGAACGCCGTGCTGGATCCCAACGGCCTCGTATCACTAGCAGTCGAGATGACAGGCATCTTATCCGCACGGCTGTAACGGATCGTGCAGCGACGTCTCGATCCCTGTGTCGACAGATGGGCACGTTTGCGAGACAACAACCATCTGCACGAACAGTTTGACGACGTTTGCAGCAGCACGGACTATCAGCTCGGAGAACGTGGTTGCGGTTACCCTTGAAGGTGCATCACAGACAGGAGCGCCTGCGATGCTGTACTCGACGACGAACCTGGGTGCAAGAATGGCAAAACGTCATTTTTTCGGATGAATCCAGGTTCTGTTTACAACATCACGATGGTCGCGTCCGTGTTTGGCGACATCGCGGTGAACGCACATTGGAAGCGTGTATCCGTCATCACCATACTGGCGTACCGCCCGGCGTGATGGTATGGGGTGCCTTGGTTCCACGTCTCGGTCACCTCTTGTTCGCATTGACGGCACTTTGAACAGTGGCTCTACCCTTCATTCGATTCGTGCGAAACCCTACATTTCAGCAGGGTAATGTACGAGCGCATGTTGCAGATCCTGTACGGGCCTTTCTGGATACAGAAAATGTTCGACTGCTGCCCTAGCCAGCACATTCTCCAGATCTCTCACCAATTGAAAACGTCTGGTCAATGGTGGCCGAGCAACTGGCTCGTCACAATACGCCAGTCACTAATCTTGAAATGTGGTATCGTGTTGAAGCTACATGGGCAGCTGTAGCTGTACACGCCATCGGAGCTGTGTTTGACTCAATGCGCAGGCGTATCAACGTCGTTATTACGGCCAGAGGTGGTTGTTCTGGGTAATGATTTCTCAGGATCTATGCACCCAAATTGCGTGAAAATGTAATCACATGTCAGTTCTAGTATAATACATTTGTCCAATGAATACCCGTTTATCATCTGCGTTTCTTCCTGGTGTAGCAATTTTAATGGCCAGTAGTGTACCTGATGTCATGTAAAGTGGCTGATAACCGCTGGAACAGACGTGTGAGAATGCTGTAATTAATAAGCGCTGTGTGGTATATATAGCGTCTGCGACCGCCGGCTATAGAAGGCAGTCAGCTAATTGCCCGCGCGCTCTCGTAACGTTACCCACAGGCGGTGGAACGAACGCGGCGCGGAAGTCAAGCCAGAGCATGGCCGGCGAGAAATTACAGACAGCTGGCAGCAGGGGAAAGGCTCCATGGGAACGACAACAAGTACGGCTTCTCTATTGTGTGGGCGACCGTAAAATGGCTCCACCATGTCGCAACGTAACGGCAAGGGGAGCTACAGAGAGAGAGAGAGAGAGAGAGAGAGAAATCATCAGCCAGGTATATCACTTGTAGATGTGCCCCCTGATTCTGCCTGCAACATACACTAAAGCGCCAAAGAAACTGGTATAGGGATGCGTATTCAAACAGAGATATGGAAACAGGCAGAAGACGGCGCTGCGGTCGGCAACGCCTTGTAATGACACATTCCGACGCTGAGGCATACAATACCTTAAAAGCTGCGCCAGAGATTAAATTGAGAGGGATGTAGAATATAATCTCTGTAATGTTCATATTGGATTCTCTTTTGTTGCATACTCCAAGAAGGAGTTAAGAGACACTTCCGATTGTTACCTTGTACGGGACCAGGCCCCCACAACCGCACTAGTGGTCGACTGTGAAGAGCGGACAAATTGAATAGCTGGCCGGCGGCCATTAGAGTGGTAAACTGACGCGCGGATTTCGACTGTTTATACATCGCTTTTGGTTATAAAATGCCTTCCCTAGAGTTAGGTCACAAACATAATGCCTCATTTAAATTCGTTACTACAATATAGTTTTTAATTTATGAACAAACAGCAACTAGTCACTGTTTACGAATTTATATTACGTAGTACATGGAATCAGCCGTAGCTAAAAGTTATGCACTGGACCCCTAGCATTTTTCGTAGTTCATTTACGATAGATGTACGCAAAATGCATCAAAATACTGGAAGATTTGCCCACTATGTCAATAGATATTTTCTGACTACCTTGCTTTAGATTTTATGACGAAAAGTGCGTTATATATAACGTAGTGCTTTGGCAACTCACGACCAAATTACCAAGTTTCAACCTAACCTAGACCATCAAAACACTACCGATCAGACAGCTACAACAAACAAGACTTCAGGCAGGCATCCAGTATCGCATTAGTCACAATATTTACTTTCCAAGATGTACACTTCAGTTTATATGTGTGGTTTTTTCATATAATAAATAAAACTCAACAACTGTTCCATCAAGAGAAGTTGTGAAATCAGATTACAATTACACACATTCAGTTGCATTTTATAACTATAAAAAAAACCTGCTAACTCAAATTTCGTGTTGCTTGCAACTCAACTTTTATAGTTAAAATAAAATGTGGTTCACAAAGAAAAATTTATCTTCTGCTGTATATGGTCTGGAAAACGAAAGATGGATGGAACAGCATCATCTTTCAGCTTTCTGCGATTTACGTAATTTTCAAGGAAACAACTTCCTTAAAAATGATCGGAACATATAAAATGGTATTCTGTCGGTCGGAAATCTTGCCTCCTGACAGCGTGTAACCATTTTTGTAACAGCTGTGGTTTTGAGAAAGAAAACCTGCAAATATATGCACAGACATTATGCTAATACCGTGTTACAAAAACATTTACTAAGCAAGTGCACTGACATACAAAACAACTTAAAATATCCACATACCTGTGAAATGTAATATTCGTTCCTTTCTCGAATTTATTTGTACAATTAATAGCTGCACAACTCTTCACCATTGTACTTCTTTTGATTGGAACGTACAGGCAGTAGAATTACGAGTAACAAATACTGTATGTACGCCCCAACAAATATACAGCGTTGAATATGGTCTTCATAAACAACAGTACTACGCAACACATGAGACTACTGCCACTATAATGGCGTCCAGCCGAAGGTTCAAATTATCCCGCGACTGCAGCGCCATCAGTGAGTCTAGTTATTTTTTACAAGGTCTTTGTAGTGGACGGACGTAATTTTTTGTCTGTGCGGAAAGGCAGCCATCTTGTTAGTATTTATGGTTTGTGCGACGAGCAGAGCAAGTCTTATTCTGTTGTGAATAAAAAATAGTGAGAAGTATCGAAGTTTTACAAGAATTATTTAAAGCGACGTAGCATTGTATTCCTTGGTTTCCACCGTCTTCGTTAAGTGAACCGATGCTGACTCAGGAAGATACACACGGTCAACAAAGAGAAGAACATCGATGGCGACGAATGAATTAATATTCTGGCAGAAGGACTAATTCTACGTCTAAGGTGAGAACTCTGATTAAATCAACAATGACGTAGAATTCAAAAATGTAATTAATCGGAATTGTAAATTATATTACAGGCAAATTTCACGCAGCACCGTATTTGTTCGCATTCAAGCCGGTCAATACAGTCCGTAAAAAATAATTTCAAAAATTCTAAAGTTACAGTTCCATATCCATAATTTTTCCTCTTTTCAAAAAATGAATAAATTAATTTTTTTATTTATTTCGCCACAGCCTGTACATAAGTGTATGGCGCAGTTGTTATATCACTTACTCCTGCTACAATGGCAGGTTATCAAGATGTAAGTGAGTTTGAACGTGGTGTTATAGTCGGCGCACGAGCGATGGGACACAGCATCTCCTAGGTGGCGATGGAGTGGGGACTTTCCCGTACGACCATTTCACGAGTGTACCGTACAGGTCAGCGATCCGGTAAAACAGCGAAGCTCCGACATCGCTGCGGCCAGAAAAAGATCCTACAAGAACGGGACCGACGACGACTGAAGAGAATCGTTCAACGTGACAGAAGCGCAACGCTTCCGAAAATTGCTGCACATTTCAATGGCGGACCATCAACAACTGTCAGTGTGCGGACCACTCAACTAAACATTTTTTCGGAGCCGAAGGCCCACTCGTGTACCCTCGATGGCTTGGCAACACGAAACTTCAAATCTAGCCTGGGCTCGTCAGCACCGACATTCCACTGTTGGACTGGAAACATGTTGGCTGGTCGGACGAGCCTCGTTTGAAATTGTGAACGGGTATGGAGACAACCTCATGAATCCAGGGACCCTGCATGTCTGTACGGGAATATTCAAGCTGGAGGCGGCTCTGTAATGGTGTGGGGCGGGTGCGTTTGGAGTGGTACGGGACCTCTGATACGTCTAGATACGACTCTGACAGTTGACACGTATGCAAGGACCCTGTCTGATCACCTGCATCCATTCATGTCCATTGTGGATCCGGCGGACTTGGGCAATTCCAGCAGGACAACGCGATACCCCACATGTCCCGAGTTGCTGCACAGGAACGCTCTTCTGAGATTAAACACTTCCGATGGCCACCAAACTCCCCAGACAAGAACATTATTGAGCACATCTGGAATTGTGTTCAGAACACATCCCGACCCCTCCTCATACTCTCACGGATTTATGAACAGCCCTGCGGGATTCGTGGTGTCAGTTCCCCCCCGCACTACTTCAGACATTAGTCGAGGCCCTGCTACGTCGTGTTGCGGCACCTGTGCATCCCCACGGCGGCCCTACACGATATTAGGCAGGTGTACCAGTTTCTTTGGCTCTTCAGTGTATGAAGTGACAAACTACTTGAATGCTATTTTGCATTCTATTCACTAAAGGAAGATTATGGTTATTTGGGTAGAAATTTCCCCTTACCAAAGAAAAACTATGTTAGTTTTTCTGCATCGCGCATGACATGTTACAGAGTTTTCTGTGCTACTTTCGGTACACTGATGTTTACTACTCTGTCAGATGATGGGAAACTTATTTTGTTGTGGTAGTTAAACAACTCACTAACTACAATTGCAAAGCACGCCGGTGCTGACAGGTGTGAATATTATCGAACTATCAGGCTGATAAGTCATGACTGCAAAATACTGACTCAACTTCTTTCAGAAGAACATAAAAACTGGTGCGACCCATACGAATATCAGTTTGGGTTCCAGAGGAATACAAAAACGCTACAGGCTAACCTGGCCCTACGACTTATCCTAGGAGATCGGTTGAAGTAGGCAAACCTACATTAATTGCACTGTAGATTCAGACAACAGTCTTGACGTTGTTGACTGGAATAGGCTCTTTGAGAGTCTGAAGACAGCACGGCTAAAGCAGATGGAGGCGAAAGGTTAATTACAAATTGTACAGATAACAAAAGTTCGGTTTTAACAGAGGGACAGCCGGCCGCTGTGGCCGAGCGGTTCTAGGCGCTTCAGTCCGCAACCGCGCTGCTGTTACGGTCGCAGGTTCGAATCCTGCCTCGGGCATGGATGTGTGTGATGTTAGGTTGGTTAGGTTTAAGTAGTTTTATGTTTAGGGGAGTGATTACCTCAGATGTTAAGTCCTATAGTGCTTAAAACCATTTGAACAGAGGGAGAACTTGAAAGCGAAACAAGTAATAGAAAAGGGGCTCAGATAAGGTTGTAACCAATATGTTAAAAGACGGTCAAAAACTAAACAAAACAAGGCCAATGGAGAGTCGTCTAATAAAATCAGGCGATGCTGCGGGAATTAGAATATGAGATACTAAAAGCGCTGAGAGAATTATGCTGTTTTGGCGAGAAAATAACTGACAATGGATATCCCGCGTATCCCCCCCCCTCTCTCTCTCTCTCTCTCTCTCTCTCTCTCTCTCTCTCTCCACACACACCGCCACCCTTTCCCCAAAGACAACAATGCAAATCTCCTGTTATACTTTTAATCGTCGAACTAAGATGGCCAGATGTCTTCATTTTTTGCGAACAGTCCTCAGTTTTCATTCTTTGTACTCCATTGCCTTTAAAACTGAGTGTAGGTAATAAATGTCCCCAGGTTCTGCATTTTTTTGTCCCCAGTTTTTGAAATTTCCCAAAATAACTGAAACAGGAACAGTTGTTGAATATTTTAAACTAGAACTCGGCTGAATATACCAGTGCAACCAAGTTTGGCATCTATTACTTTATTTAATTACAAGAAAATGGACTAATGAAAGTTTGGCATGGAACAACTGGTGCAAATCAATTTCTCCTTGAATTAATAACTATGCTACACTGGCGGGCAAACACGCCGAAGCGCCAAAGTAGGTGAGCTGCACAACCGTATTGTTATTCCGTTTCTGTTTTCACTGAAATATTTTTAGAACGTTCGCAATCCAACACACGTGTCCCGTTGCAGTGCTCCACATAGACGAATCAGGGTCATCTTTGTTTGCGTTTCGTACTCATCATCTGCTGCTTTGGTTCTCAGGTAGGTAGGAGCAATTTGTTTACTTTCTACATCCACATCGGCATCGATACTCTGCAAATCACAATTCAGTGCCTGGCAGAGGGTTCATCAAATACCTTGACAATTATTCTCAATTTTTCCAATCTCGTACAGCGCGTGGAAAGAACAAACACCTGTATCTTTACACACGAGCTCTGATTTATTTTATTATGGTGATGGTTCCTCCCTATGTAGGTCGGCGTCAACAAAATATTTTCGCGTTCGGATGACAAACTTGGTGACTGAAATTTCGTAAGAAAGTTCCGCCGCGACGAAAAACGCCTGTCTTTTAATGATGTCCAGCCCAAATCCTGAATCATGTGTGACACACTCTCCCTATTTCGCAATAATACAAATCGTGCTGCCCTCCTTTGAACTACCTCGATGTACTCTGTCAGTGATCCCACACTGCCCAGCAGTATTCTAAAAGAGGACGGACAAGCGTATTGTAGGCAGTCTTCTTAGTAGGTCTGTTACATTTTCTAAGTGTCCTGCCAATAAAACGCAGTGTTTGGTTAGTCTTCGCCACAACATTTTTTGTGTGTTCCTGCCAATTGAAGTTGTTCGCGATTGTAATTTCTAGGTATAAAGTTGAATTTTACGCCCTTTAAATTTGACTGATTTAACGTGTAACATAAGTTTAACGCATTCCTTTTAGCACTCATGTGGATGACCTCTCACTTTTCGCTGCTTACAGTCAATTGCCAATTTTCGCACCATACAGATATCTTTTCTAAATCGTTTTGTAATTTTTTTGATCTTCTGATGACTTTACTGGGCGTTAAACGACACTACCATCTGCAAATGACCTAAGACGGCTGCACAGATTGTCTCCCAAATCGTTTATATAGGTAAGGAACAGCAAAGGGCCTATAACACTACCTTGGGGAACGCCAGGGATCACTTCTGTTTTACTCTACGACTTTCCGTCAGTTACTACGAACTGTGTCCTCTGACAGGAAGTCACAAATGCAGTCACATAACAGACGATATTCCGTAAGCACGCAACTTCACTACGAGCCGCTTGTGTGGTAGAGTGTCGAAAGTCTTCCGGAAATCCAGAAACACGGAATCAGAAAAAGTGAAGACTTATTAAGGAACTGTTCAGTACGCTTTTGGAAACAATTCGATGTTTTAATTTTTCATCTTTTTATTTTTTTCTCTCTTCATTTGCTCATTTTTTTCGCAGTTTGTTCTGAAATTAACTCTCTCCCTCCCTCTGGTTCCTTCCTAAAATTTTCTCGCCCTACGTGGCCGTTTAGTCTCCCTTAATGGCCTTAAACAGACTTGGGTGAAGGGATTGAAATTATAGAGGGAGACAAAAGGGTGAAAATAGTAAGCACGCAGTAAAGGATGCAGATCGCAATAGTCATTCGGAGATGATGAGACTACAACAGGATGCAGTGGTGTGGAGAGGTGCTTCAACCCAGTCTTCGGACTGAAGACAAGAAGTTTAAGAACGAAAGGCAGCTGCAACATTCATAACGCAGTCTGCAAAAGAAGTCGTAATGGCGAAGGTATGAATGTATTACGCCAGTTGTCGACAGGTGAAAGTCCGCAATGCGCCTTGGCATAAATAAAGCTGTGTAAAAACTGCGTAGCAGTTGTATCTCAAGTAATTGCACCCACACACAAGGAGCTGAGGCACCATTAACAAGGGTAAATTAATGTGCAAGGGTGATGCGGCTTAATAACTTAGAAGTATCACTATCCACCAAGTGCCACTCGCCGATTCCGCTACACTTAGAATATGTTGTAGTCGATGATGAAGATGATGATGATGATGATGATGATGATGATGGATTTGTGGGGCGCTCAACTGCGCGGTACTCAATGCCCGTAGGAAGTCTCATCTCGACACTTTCATCAATGATGAAATGATGAGGACAACACAAACATGCAGTGACCGGGCACAGAAAATCCCCAACACGGCCAGGAATCGAACCTGAGACCCCGTGATCCAGAGGCAGCAACGCTAGCCACTAGACAACGAGGTGCGAACTGTTGTAGTCTAAGTCAAATCATGATTTTTTTTTTCTACATGTGCCCATACGGCCGCTGAAGTGAAAACCCCGCCGAAGAAAACGCGGTTCTTATCTTTCTTTTCAACCTTCTTTGGTCATAGTCCTGCAGGAAACAGCTAGCCTGTTTGGAGCCATTGTTCAACGAACTATGTACAAAGCCGATAATATTGTTGCATCTGCTTGAACATCCGGTAAAGTAGCACCAGGTCTGGGTATTAAATGGTTTACGGAAGTTAACTTACCTACTGTTGCTGAACAATCTGTTTTGTGTTTCGATTCCTGGACAGGACAAACTGGTAAGAATTTTGCCGATATAGAAAAAGTTGATAAGATCGTAAATATTATGACGATTCCTGCTGGAAAAACCGGCATAGTGCAATCACATGATGTTTACACGTTCAGACCGTGGAAGAATTTTTTAATCCATTTCTCTGATGTAATCCTAGTAAATGGCTATGATGTACATTTGCACCTGGGGAATACTATCCTGAAAATTCAATCTTTCATTCATGATTAGTTTTCATGCTCTCGATTTGTGTACACGTTTAGGTATGCATGGTTCAGAGGCGGATACATCATCACAGAGAAACCTGATAAATGTGAACCTCCTGTTAATCACTGTTTTAAAAACTGTGACACATCCTTTAATTTGTGTAATAATACTGCAATAATCAAATGTGCATGGTGCGCTATGTGTAATGCGTATGTAGCACTTCTTTGCAGTGGATAATACCACGTCCCCTCAGTACTGTAGAAAGAAGGATCCTTTATTGTATGATTACATGATAGCGGAACAAACACTGGTAGCAGTTACTTCTGTAAAATATCTGGGACTATGCGTACGGAACGATTTGAAGTGGAATGATCATATAAAATTAATTGTTGGTAAGGCAGGTGCCATGTTGACATTCAGCGGGAGAGTCTTTAGAAAATATAGTCCATCAACAAAGGAGGTGGCTTACAAAACACTCGTTCGGCCTATACTCTAGTATTGCTCATCAGTGTGGGATCCGTACCACGTCGGGTTGACGGAGGAGATAGAGAAGAGCCAAAGAAGAGCGGCGCGTTTCGTGACAGGGTTATCTGGTAAGCGTGATAGCGTTGCGGGGATGTTTAGCAAACTCGAGTGGCAGACTCTGCAAGGGCGGCGCTCTGCATCGCGGTGTAGCTCGCTGTCCAGATTTCTAGAGGGTGCGTTTCTGGATGAGGTATTTATATATATTGCTTCCCCTTAGTTATACCTCCCGAGGAGATCACGATGTAAAATTAGAGAGATTCGAGCGCGCACGGAGGCTTTCCGGCAGTCGTTCTTCCCGCGAACCATACGCGACTGGAACAGGAAAGGGAGGTAATGACAGTGGCACGGAAAGTGCCCTGCGCCACATACCGTTGGGTGGGTTGCGAAGTATAAATGTAGATGTACTGCTCTGCCTATCCAAGATAATGCAACAAGTACTGTGAAATGAAGTACCGGGTGGCTATAATTAAACTTTACGTATTTAATACGTCATAACACAGAAACTAATTGCCGTACGAGGACCTAACTTGGTAGTATTAACGTCAAGAAAAAAGGGGAAGAGAAATAATGCAGAATAAATTCAATCTGAACATTTTTAATGTGGTGCTTCGGTACATCATACCATTACGACGGGGCGTGAGTCGTGCTTGGGTAGCTCAGTTGGTAGATCACTATCCCGCGAAAGGCTAAGGTCCCGATTTCGAGTCTCGCTCCGGCACACAGTTTTAATCTGCCAGGAAGTTTCATAGCAGCGCACACTTCGCTGCAGAGTGAAACTCTCATTCTGTATGAAGGAGAGTTACATTAGACAAAATGACAAGGGACTTGCGTATAAAAATATAATAGATTTGCCCTGAACATTTTTAATTTAAATGTCGTCTTAACATTAAGTAGGTACGTATCCGTACCGTTACTGCTACAAAAGGGGCTCAATCGCCCATCAGTGTCCAGACGAGTGTGAAAGGCAGGCTTGCATTCTGCACAGCAGAACGAAGCACGTCCTAGGAATGCTGGCTACCTCTCTTGCTATGATGCGCTTCAGATCAGCACGTGTGTGAATGTTCCCCTGGTAAACCCGGTCCTTCAGGTAGCCCCGCAACCAGAAATCACAGGGAGTGAGATCAGGTGATCGTGCCGGCCACGCAATTGGGAACGATCGGCTTATAATTGGATCGTTTTCAAATGCGTTTCGGAGAAGCAGGTGAACTTGATGAGCGATGTGCAGTAGCGCCCAATGTTGCATGGAAACTGTCGAGTTTAATGCATATATCATCTGTAGGGCGGGTATGACATACTGCAAAATACAGGGTGTACATAAAGCCCGGGAGCACTTTCGATTATTTACTGCACAAGAACTAAACACTGTGCAGGTGTCATACATATTAGGATTATGAAGAGAAAGTCTGGAAGTTTTTTTTTTTTTTTTTACAAACATTCGATATACGAACGATGAGTAATCCGGCAGACGTCAATACGGTAATCGAATTCTTGCCATAGCCGTCCCAGCACGGCATTGCCGACTCTGGCAGTCGCTTCCCGTATTCTCTCCCCGAGCTCCGCTACATCACGTGGTAGAGGCGGTACACACACCAGATCTTTAATGTACGCCCACAGAAAAAAGTCACACGGAGTGAGAGCTGGTGATCGGGCAGGCCATTTCACGAACTCCAACACACAGAAAGCTTGCTCTGCACCTGAACACGCCATGTTTGCGACCAGCGGAATCGGCAAATTACCGAACTAAGATGTGACAGTACACATGGAAAAAACTCTTCAAAATGATATATGTTTCGTTCTTGTGAAATAAATAATTGGAAGTATTCCCGGGCTTTATGTACACCCTGAACGAACACTAATACCTTAAAGAGGAATGGAAAAACTGGAAGAAGCCGAGCTCCGGGAAGATCAGTTTGGATTCCGCAGAAATGCTGGAACACGTGAGGCACTACTAGCCTACGACTTCTCATAGAAGCTAGTTTAAGGAACGCCAAACCTACGTTTATAGCATTTGTAGACTAAGAGGAAGCTTTTGACAATGTTGACTGGAATACTCATTCAAATTCTACTGGTGGCAGGAGTAACATACAGGGAGCGAAAGGCTATTTACACTTTGTACAGAAACAAGATGGCAGTTATAAGAGTCGAGGGACATGGAAGCAGTAGTTGGGAAGGGAGTGAGAGGGTTGTAGCCTCTCCCCGATGTTATCGAATCAGTATATTGAGCATGCAGTAAAGGAAACAAAAGAAACATTCGGAGTAGGTATTAAAGTCCATGGAGAAGAAATAACTTTGAGGTTCGCCGATGACATTGTAATTCTGTCAGAGACAGCAAAGGACTTGCAAGAGCAGTTGAATGGAATGGACAGTGTCTTGAAAGGAGAATGTAAGATGAACATCAACAACAAAAGCAAAACGAGGATAATGGAATGTAGTCGAATGGAGTCGGGTGATGCTCAGGGAATTAGATTAGGAAATGTGACACTTAAAGTAGGAAAGGAGTTTTGCTATTTGGGGAGGGAAATAACTGATGATGGTCGAAGTAGAGAGGATATAAAATGTAGACTGGCAGTGGCAAGGAGAGCATATCTGAAGAAGAGAAATTTGTTAACATCGAGTATAGATGTAAGTGTCAGGAAGTCATTTCAGAAAGTATTTGTATGGAGTGTAGCCATGTATGGAAGTGATATGTGGAAGACAAATAGTTTGGGCAAGAAGAGAATAGAAGCTTTCGAAATGTGGTGCTACAGAAGAATGCTGAAGATTAGATGGGTAGATCACATAACTAATGAGGAGGTATTGAATAGAATTGGGGAGAAGAGGAATTTCTGGCACAACTTGACAAGAGAAGGGACCGGTTGGTAGGACACGTTCTGAGGCATCAAGGGATCACCATTTTAGCATTGGAGGGCGGCGTAGAGGGTAAAAATCGTAGAGAGAAACCAAGAGATGAATACACTAAGCAGATTCAGAAGGATGTAGGCTGCAGTAGGTACTGGGAGATGAAGAAGCTTGCACGGGATAGAGTAGCATGGACAGCTGCATCAAACCAGTCTCAGGACTGAAGATCACAACACCATACTTTTTAGCGTTTCAAAACATATGAAGTGAGGAGGAGGAGGATTTTGAAATATATCAAGAACGTTTAAAGATGATATTGCACAGTTGTAAAGTACAATAGCAAGCATGGAAATTATGTTCTAATATTTTTGTTGTACCTCTTACTGTTTCGAGCATGAGTGATCAGAAAGGTAACAACCTCGTTTTCCTCGGGAGAGTTTTCACCATTTCAGCAGCCGCGTGCGCACTTACAAAATAGAACTTAGACCTACTTAAGCCTAACTAACCTGAGGACATCACACACATCCATGCCCGCGGCAGGATTCGAACCTGCGACCGTAGCCGTCGCGCGGTTCCACACTGAAGCGGCTAGAACCGCTCGGCCACAACGGCCGGCACTTTGACCTAGACTGTAAGACATTCAAAGTGAGCGAGTGGCAGTTAGATAGCGTCATTTGCTAGTGGCACGGTACCGTTCCATTTGCCTGTTGCAATCTCAATGGTTCCCCTTCGTACGCCCCATGCAGCGTCAACAGTGCGAGTTCTGACGGCGGGTAGTACGGTTTGAAGTTACGACCTCACACTAGAGGGTCGCGAGCCGATGTGATCGAATGCTGTCGCCAGACGGAGTTGTCTTCACGCCACCCACAGCTCACCGAGAGGCCAGCCGTCCTGAGAAAGGAATACGCCTGCGCGGGGTTTACTGGCGACTATAAAACCTGACACCTGCCTTTACGTTCTGGTGTCAGAGGCGGCAGTAAACGTGTCGCATCAATCCTTGCGTCTGTGTGAGTTCGGCTTTCTCCGCACACTAAGGCTGGGTACCCGTCGCTTTGCATACACTCTCACCGTGGTAGAAAAAGATTGTGTGCGATGCCAACTGAGCAGCTCACTGGAGAAGGAAAGCGCTTTTACAGTAAGTGTATACTGAAGGGCCAAACAAAACTGGTACAGCTGCCGAATACCGTGTAGGGCCGCCGTGAAGATGAAAAATTGACGTGGCATGGACTCGACTAATGTCTGAAGTAGTGCTGGAGGGAACTGACACCATGAATCCGTAAGAGTACGACGCGGTAGAGATCTCTTCTGAACAGCACGTTGCAGGACATTTCAGATATCCTCAACAATGTCCATGTCTGGGGAGTTTAGTGGCGAGCGGAAGAGTGTTCCTGGAGCGACTCAAGCAATTCTGGACGTGTGGGGTGTCGCATTGTCCTGCTGGAATTGCTGAAGTCCATCGGAATGCACAATGGTCACGAATGGCTGGAGATGATCAGATAGGATGCTTACGTACGTCTCACCCGTCAGAGGCGCATCTAGACGTACCATGGGTCCCATATGACTCCAACTCAACACCCCCACAGTATTACAGAGCCTCCACCAGCTTGAACAGTCTCCTGGTGACATGCATTCACGAGGTTGTCACCATACCCGTACGCGTCCATCCGCTCGATACAAAATGAAACGACGCTCGTCCAACCAGACAACACGTTTCCACTCAACACTCCAATGTCCCGTATTGACGGGCCCAGGCGACGTGTAAAGCTTTGTGTCGTGCAGTCATCAAGGATACACGAGTGGGCCGACGATTTCGGAAGTCCACATCGACGATATTTCGTTGAATGGCTCCCACGCTGACACTTCTCTACGGCCCAGCACTGAAATCTGCAGCAATTTGGGGAACGGTTGCACATCTGTCACGCTGAACGATTCTCTTCAGCCGTCCCGTTCTTGCAGGATCTTTTTTCAGCCGCAGCGATGTCGGAGGTTTGATGTTTTACTGGATTCCTGATATTCAGAGTACATTCGTGAAATGGTCGCACGGGAAATGGCCATTTTATCGCTACCTCGGAGATGCTGTGTCGCATCGCTCGTGCGCCGACTACAACACCACGTTCTAACTCACTTCAATCTTGATAAGCTACCATTGTAGCAGGAGTAACAGATCAAACAATTGCGCCAGACACTTTTTGACTGATACAGGGGTTGCCGACCGGAGCGCCGTATTCTGGCTGTTTGCATATCTCTGTATTTGAATATCCATGGCTATACCAGTTTCTTTCGCGCTTCAGTGCAGTTCCAAACAAGCTACATCCCAGAAGCCACTACAGATATTCGGACTTTGATGTCGTTCGATACGCCTGCCATCATCGGCGGTGATGTGACGCTGGCGAATGACGAAGTTCTGTATGACCCGCTGAAGTTGTAAGGTGTCAGGCAAATCCAACACCTTCCATGAAAACCCTGACATGATAAGCAAATCCAGCAGCATGTCACATAGCTCCGAATAAATCGTGACATTAAATTAACCAAAGTAATACGAGTAACGAGTGAGCAAATGGAATACCGCAGACTAACACAAGAATGCCTAAATGCATGTCATACCTTCACACCGTGAGACAGACGCAGTTCCGAGGGGAGAAACGAGAACAGAAGCCGAGAGCAGAACCGTGTTAAGTTAGAAGGCCCTACGATAAGGGACGGACACCCACGTCGCCAGCTAGCCGCTAGGACGACACCACCCGCATGTTTTAGCGTGAGACTTTTTCGCGTCTCTCCTACGTCAGGACCACCCCCCAGCCCATGTTAAAAGATAGAGAACTCCAGAAGAACAGTATAGATCTTACAATAACACTAAAAGGACCACACCAGCTGCAAGTTTTAGCGTGAGACTTTTTCGCTTCTCTGTTATGTTGCAAACTTTAAAAACATTGCCCCACGACGAAAAGTATTTCTCATTGGATACACAGAATTTTTGTAGGCGGAGCTTATGGTTAACAATGAGAACCTGATTGGTCAGATGAAAAAACAGCCAGATAGTTTTTTTAACGAACTTCGGTAAATTGTAGTAAGGAGAAGATAGGAGGGAGTTGCTTTCGAGACGGCGAGGTGAGCGGAGCTGTGCTGTCCGCCGCCCCCTGACGAACACCGACAAGGTAATGAACGCACGCGATGCCGCATAACACCGCATAAGGCTTCACTCAGAACTGCAGAAGTCTCATCTGTTACACCCCCTTTTTGCGTAATACTAGTGTCGATCGTCAATTAAAGCTAATGGTGTTCACATTTGCCACTTGAAGTAAAAATCTGAAACGCGATGATTTTTCTGTTATATAGTTATTGAGAAGCCACATCAGCCACTGTAATTTACGACAAGTTAGATAAGTAATTAAAGATAATTGAAGGTCACTGTAGACCATTTTCATGGTTTTCTCTTTTGTGAAACTTAATTTAAACCTAGATTATAGTTGTGATATGACATAGGTCATCCTTCGATCGACTGTAGAACTTGGAAACCCATTCAGGGAATATTTGCTCACATTTTTGTTGAACGCAGTTGGTTTTTACCATCCTGTATTAAAACATTTCCTTTTATCAATAGTGCAATTTATAAACGATGTTTTGTGAGTGGAATAAAATTTCCAATGGTAAACTTAACTGCTTTTTCGACGTTATTTTACCAGCTAACTAAAAATAGGAAAGCCTTGAACCCCTTCCACTGAATTTAGTTAGTATTAAGATTATTTTACAGGGAGTGCAGTGGAGCTGACGCTGAAATCATTAAGTATTTGGTTATATCATCGCTAGTCTCACTGAACTCTTCTGAACTCTACGTGTCATGTGTGGTCTGGCGTCTCCTTACCAGTAACAGGTCCCAGGTTCAAACTAGTCAATTCCCTTAAAAAAAAACGCTCAGAGCGTCGTTGCGCGAAAGTGGTAGGGAGACACGATATAGAACAGACAGACACCACGCAGAATGTTTAGAAAGTGTCGGAACATGAGCTGTTTTCAGCTCAGCAATGGTTTTGTGGCTATTGCTGTACACCTTGTCTAATTAGCTCCAGAAAAAGGAGCCGGCAGCCGGAGCCGGAGAATGTGGCGACCAATCGATGGCCATGCTTCTGGGTAGCCCATACGCAGAATGCGGTTCCCAAAGTGCTCCTCCAGGACATGAGACACTCCTGCTTCGATGGGGCCGTGCTTCGTCTTGCATGAATCACATCTGGCGGAAATCAGGGTCGCTTTGGTTAGTGGGAATAAAATCACCATCCAAACCTTCACGTACCGTTCGCTAGCGAACGTGCCATCAAGGAATGTCGCAGCGATTATTCCGTGACTGGACACTGCACACCATACTGTCATGCGTTGAGGGTGAAGAGACTTCTCGACCGCGAAACGCGGATTCTCACTCCCTCAAATGCGCTCATTTTTATTACTGAGGAACCCATTGAAACGGAAATGGGCTTCGTCGCTGAGCCAAACGAGAATGCCAGTACTAATTCGCCTCATGCCCCGCGGCAATTGGTGCAGTTTGAATGTCCCAACGCAAACCGTTCAACAGTTATGACGATTTCATTTTAATAATTGACACCCTGTAGTTTCCGCAATGGACCACAATTTGCTTCATTACTTATTTGGCAACAGATAACCTATCTAATTGACGACACGAGGCAACGATTACTACATAACTGTTTCTAAATTTCTGTAGGGCCCTCGCAGTGTTGTAGTTACTAGTATGGTACTGGTTATTAGTAGCTCCGGCAGCAGTCCAGCAATCGAGTCATTTACAATCAGTAAGTGTAGCGCACGTATTTTAATGCGGTTGTTTTCCAATGGGGGGTGTGGAGTGTGGGTGAAGCAAGAGTCGCTAGGGAGGAGAATGGTGCAGAGGAATAACTTTTTTTTTTGTTTTGTTCTGGTTTTAGGGCGCAAAACTGCTATGACGATTAGCGCCCGGTCCGTGACTGAGGAAACAGTAAAAACCGAAAGTGGAAACCAGCAGCAATGGGAACGAAAGTCATAAAATTGGAGAAACTAAAAGCAGAACGAAGGCTTAAAAATCCACTACAGAAAGGGGTTGGTTGTCCCCAAAAAGAGCTTCAAATGACTGACGTCATCTCACTGGCACTAATAAACTCGAGAACCCGATCGGCCGAGCGCGTGTCATCTGCTAAAATCTACGATATATCAGGCGACAGCTGTAGACGGGCGCGAATAACGTTTTGCAACAAGCGTGTAGCCGCAGCGTGGAGTCAGCATTCTTTTCTCAACAGGAGCTAGACGAAGCACTAGCGATGTGCTGTGAAGTGCTTCTTCATTCCATAAAAAACAAAGGTTGTCCGAAATAAGCATAACCTTTGGTTCATTATGTAGTAAAACACATACAGAAACTAACTATCGTCATTCTAAAAACAGAACGGTTCGAACAGAACTTTTTCTCGTTCTAGAATTTAGTTACGCACTGATGTTGATGACGTTAGTGGGCGGTGGGAGGGATAGGGAGGGGGGGGGGGGGAGCGTTACTAGGCAACATCTGATTGCAGTCAGGGATAATGGCCTCAGAAAGATTGGGAAACACTGCTTTAGGGCAAGTTGACAAAACATACATCTCGGGATGTTGGAAGCTAGGTGACTGTCTTGTTGAAGACAGCATCTTTAGGTATTGTAAATGCTTCAGAATTATTTAGTATAAGGGTGTGTCATTGTCGATTGAGTACCAGGAACGCAGTACTCAAAGGTAAAATAATTAACTGCATTTGACAGGACGATTTCCGTGATTTCCTCACTTGAAGCACGGAGACACTGTGGAGCTGATCTTAGTTACGCTCTCAGCTGTGAACTAACGCAGGGAAACTACATAGTTGCGACTGGATGGGATTACGAGTGTCGACAGCATTCCTATCAGTAACACTACACAGGGTGAGTCACGGCGTTTTCGCACGGTTGCTGGAGGCTATTCCTTCGGTTATTCGGAATCTATCTATATCCGAATCCTGCTCGAGCTACTGCCGGGTCTGGATGCTGACAAGTCCTCTCCATTTAGCTCGGTCCTCCCACTACTTTTCTTCCTCCACTTGCTGCCAGGTCACACCTCTACTTTCAAGAGATATTCTCACTCCCATTTTCCACGTGTTCTTGGGCGCCCTCTAGGTCTTTTCCCATCCGCCTTTAGTTCTTCCATAATTTTGGGGAGTCTCTGCCCACGCATGCTCTTAACATGCCCATACCATCTTAATCTCTTTCTTTCAATTTCTTCTCTCATACTTTTTTGTTTGAGGTCCTTTCTAATCTCTACATTCCTTACTCTGTCCATTCTTGTTTTTCCCTTAACTGCTCTGAGAAATTTCATTTCCCCCGCCTGCAGTCTGCTCCAGTCCCTTTCTGTCATTGTCCATGTTTCTCCACCATAGGTGACAATAGGGATGTAATAATTCTTATACATAAGGAGTTTTGCTCTTTCTGAAACTTCATTGCTCCAAATCAGGTTTTATTGTTTGTTAGAAATTGCCTCCCTTCTGTAACCTCCTATTAATTTCGTTAGTTATTCTTCCATCCCTAGATATTTCACTCCCTAAATAAGTGAAACTTTCTACCACTTTGAGGGGTTCTCCATTCAAGGTAATATTTCCGTTGATTCCTTTCTCCCTTCCAAATACCATTATTTCACTCTTATCTTTATTTATTTTTAATCCATACTTTTTCGTTATTTCCTTCCACGCATCAAGCTATAACTGTACATCCACCTCTTTATCACCCCATATTACCATATCATCTGCAAAAATGTGGAATAAAAAATGTAAATACAGTAAAGTGATCACATCCATAATTAAGGAGCGACAACAGAGTTCCGAAACATGCCACAGTGTGTGGAGCGCCGCACTTGAGTTCACTGGACGCACGATAAGTCTAAGGTAGCGAGTGGTACGTTGTTGATACTGCAGCCACTGTTTACTGTTGTTGTCTCCTGTGTGCAGCACACTTTGCAATGCCGTACAAGTTTTCATAGCAGGAGTATGGATAGGTGGTGTACATTTTGGGCTTCTCGGATGGTAAGTCGAAAGCTGCTGTTAGCCGAATATCACCGTCGGTATCCTAATCTAAGGTATGTAGTCTTCTTCATGAGAATGGACTGTCCTTTTCATGTGCAGGAAGTTCACCATTTAGAGCCACACTATTGCGGCAACCGTTTGCACTGCTGTAACTGGTTAAATGGAAATCGTCAGCTCTGTCGCTTCATTATGTTCAGTGGTGAGGCAACTTTTGTAAGAGATGCCATGAACAAGATTGACAACTGAAAATGCTATATTCTCTTCTCTCTGTGAGGTACTGCATGGACTAAACAAAAAGTTTCGAACGCTTGGCGTATTCTTTGATTTAGCAAAGGCATTTGACTGTGTTGATCTCTCAATATTGCTCCAGAAGTTGGACCATTACGAAATAAGGGGAGTAGCTCACAATTGGTTCACCTCTTACTTTAGCAGCAGGCAGCAAAAGGCCATTATTCACAATGTTGATAACGGCTGTGATGTGGGATCTGAGTGGGGTACTGTCAAGTGGGGGGTGCCCCAGGGATCAGTGTTGGGGCCGCTCCTGTTCCTTATTTATATAAATGATGTGCCACCTAGTATTGTGGATAACTCTAAAATATTTCTGTTTGCTGATGGCATTAGCTTGGTAGTAAAGGATGATGTGTGCAACATTGACTCGGTTTGAAGTAGTGCAGTACATGACCTCAGTTCATGGATTGTAGAAAATAAACTAACGTTAAATCACAGTGAGACTCAGTTTTTACAGTTTCTAACACACAATTCAATAAAACCTAACGTTTTAATCTCACAGAACGGGCATATGATTAGTGAAACTGAACACTTCAAATTCCTAGGTGTTCAGATAGATAGTAAGCTGTCATGGAAAGCCCACGTTCAGGATTTTGTTCAAAGACTTAATACTGCCATTTTCACTATTCGAACGGTATCGAAAGTGAGTGATACTTCGACACGTAAATTAGTCTACTTTGCTTATTTTCATTCACTTATGTCGTATGGTATTATGTTTTGGGGTAACTCTTCCCATTCTCGAAGGATATTTTTGGCTCAGAAACGGGCGGTTCGGGTAATAAGTGATGTGAGTTCACGAATCTCTTGTCGACCTCTGTTCACGAGTCTGGGTATTTTGACATTGGCCTCTCAATACGTATATTCCTTATTGTCGTTTCTTGTTACCAATATTAGTTTATTTCCAACAATAAGCAGCTTTCACTCTGTTAATACTCGGCAGAAATGAAACCTCCATTTGGATCGGACTTCCTTAACTATTGTGCAAAAATGTGTGCAATATACTGCTGCATCCATTTTCAATAAGCTTCAACTCGAATTCCAAAATCTTAGCAGTAATCCACGCCCTTTCAAATCGAAACTGAAGAGTTTCCTCGTGGGTCACTCCTCCTATTCTGTCGAGGAGTTCCTTGAAAAATTAAGCTGATTCTTATTGTATTGCTGATAGCGTTTTCTTAAACTTATGCACTTATTTTCTTTCAGGTTCATGAAGATTTATTTTTATCTGTTATTACTTTTATGTTGTAAGTTCATGTACTGACACGTTCCATGACCTTTGAGATTTGCTCCTCAATTTGGTCCTACGGAACTTGACATGTAAACAAATAGATAAAAAAAAGATGCATGTGTGGGCAGACGAAAATCCCGATGCCACAGTAGTATCTCCATTTCAACGCAGACTCAGAGTCAATGTCTGGTGTGTTGTGTGTGACCAGTTACTGGGGCCGTTTATTCTCCCGCGAAATTTAAATGGTGAGATGTACGGTAACTTTTTACGAGAAGGCTTGCCGCAGCTTCTTGAAGATGTTCCTCTGGAAACAAGACGCCACATGTACGTCCCACATGATGGGGCACATGTACACTTCCACCATGTGGTAACAGCTTATCTTAATCAGCGATTCCCACATGGATGGTCGAGGGGCCTGCCACATCCCCACCTCCTTGATCACTGCATCTGGGGGTGGATGACAGACATCGTGTGCGAAGTTAAGGTGGAAACACAAGAAGAATTGATACAACGTATTTGCGATGCCCCAACAAGGTACCAGCATGTGAAATTACGAAATGCTACTCGCGCTTTTGACTCCCGTGCGAATCATTGCCTTGAAATGCAGGAAGGAAAGTTTGAACACGTCCTTCAAATCCACTCTGAATGCGAGAGAGTGCTACAAAATTGTTTAAATTAATTATTACATGCATTTTTGATAATGTTATCCCACAATAAAAGTTTTTTCTACCATTTTCCTGACTTTTTCAATTACTGTAGCTCCTTAGTTACGGATTAGATCCCATTACTCTATCTATATTTTTTGATCCAAATAACTTAAGGAATACCCTCCAGAAACCGGGGAAAAACCTCGTGACTCACTCCGTACATTTATTTATTGTTCAGCTAATTCAGTCTATAAAAGATGTAGGCTCTTTAATTTATTAAACGCATTTTTAAGACGTTTTTCCATGCATCTCTGTCCGCTGCTGTCTTCTGCCAGATGAAGCCCGCAACTTTCCTGAGTTCCTTATCCCAGCGATCAAGTGGTCTCCGTTTTTCTCTGGGACTCCACTCAAACTAGGCAACGACCTTGTCGCAGTGGATACGCCGGTTCCCGTGAGATCTCCGAAGTTAAGCGCTGTCGGGCGTGGCCGGCACTTGGATGGGTGACCATCCAGCTGCCAAGCGCTGTAGCCATTTTTCGTGGTGCACTCAGCCTCGTGATGCCAATTGAGGAGCTACTCGACAGAATAGTAGCGGCTCCGGTCAAGAATACCATCATAACGACCGGGAGAGCGGTGTGCTGACCACACGCCCCTCCTATCCGCATCCTCTTTGAGGATGACACGGCGGTCGGATGGTCCCGGTAGGCCACTCGTGGCCGGAAGACGGAGTGCTTAGTCCCACTCTAAAACTGATTTAATCCATCTTCCACCCTTCGTTTGTGCAATATGTCCTGCCACCGCCATTTTAGAGTGTTACCCCGTTCTATAATATCTTTTACTCCTGTTATTGCTTGAACGTCTTTACTTTTCTGTCGATCTTTCATAGTCAGACATATCACTTTCCATAGCTCTCTGACCAGTTTCCTTTAGAAAAATTCATTTAAAATCCAAGTTTCTCACCCGTACGTTAAAACCGGTAGGAGACACTGATCAAAAACTGTCTTCTTTAAGTAGACTGGTATGCCAGATTTGAAAACTGTTACATTCCTTCCGTAA